>NC_084633.1:11286705-11309205 GCF_033978795.1 Nerophis ophidion | reverse complement strand
AGTTGATTGCACAGTACAGTACATATTCCCTACAATTGACCACTAAATGGTAACACCCCAATAAGTTTTTCAACGTTTATCAATTACTTAATAAATGACCAAGTCGAGATGATCTACCTCATATATGCATACACACATATATATATACATACATGTATGTATGTGTATATATATATATACACACATACATACATTTATATATACAGTATATAATTTATATTTATTTATTTTGCCGTTTTTATTCACATGTTGAGGGTGTTTTAATGAATATACATGCATGTTTAACCTATAGATTCCTATCTTTCTTGAATTCAAGAATATAAGTTCGTGTATTACCTGATTCTGATGACTTGGATTGATTGGAATCAGACGTCCTCGTTTTCAAATGGAGGAGAAAAAAGTTCCTCTTTTCTGTCTAACACCACATGAAAGTCGTTAGTTTTTGGCATCTCATCTGTCCAGCTTCCATATTCGTTTTTATACACTTTACAAGAAATACATTGGTGGCAAACTCCGTAGCTTGCTCGCTTGTTAGTGCTGGCTTTCCGAGACTCTTTTTGTTAGCGCCAGCGCAATAGAGCGGCACTTTTATTGTGAAGACAGGAACTGTGCGATGATCAGTATTTAGGTTTGTGACGGGAAGTATGGTTGAAATAAAAAGTGTCTTTTTTCCTTTACACTTTTGATTGATTGAAACTTTTATTATTAAATTTCACAGTACAGTACATATTCCGTACAATTGACCATTAAATGGTAACACCCCAGTACGTTTTTCATGTGACCGCCTGGCTCTGTTTGATTGGTCCAACGTCACCAGTGACTGCATGTGATTGGTGAAACGCAGGCATGCGTAGATTCTACTTTGAAGCTCTGTCATTAACCAAAACAAACATTAATAGATCGATTAAAAAAAGTAGCGAGTAACGAGCTGAAAGTAGATAAATGGAACGGAGTAAAAGTAGCGTTTCTTCTCTATAAATATACTCAAGTAAAAGTAAAAGTATTTTGCATAAAAACTACTCGTAGAAGTACAATTCATCCCAAAAGTTACTCAAGTAAATGTAACAGAGTAAATTTAGCGCGTTACTACCCACCTCTGGTAAAGAGACTTGTTTCACTATCATTGTGGTTTAGTGTAACCGGTTCTCAAGCCGAGTGGTTAAAGCAGCTATCTTCCATATATATATATATATATATATATATATATATATATATATGTGTGTATATATATATGTATATACATATATACATTCATATATACACGTCTATATACATATATACAAGTGTATATACATATATACAAGTGTATATACATATATACAAGTATATATACATATGTATGTATATATACACACCTGTATATATACATGTATACACGTGTATATATACATATATATGTAAATATATGTGTGTATATGTATATATACATATATATGTAAATTTATATGTATATATATATGTATGTGTATGTATATGTTTGTATGTACATATATGTATGTTTAAATATCTTAACATAGAACGATTAATTATATATGTATATACAGTGCCCTCCATAATTATTGGCACCCCTGGTTGAGATGTGTTAAAAGCCTTAAAATAAATTCAGTGTTTATTGCAGAAGAATACTGTCACACTGAAAATTGTAGGAAAATGTAGCCTTCAACTCAAATGAATTGTAAGAAAATAAAAAAATCCCTGACTAAAAAATAATTATTTTTCATTAAATCACCTGTTCCACAATTATTGGCACCCTTAACAATTCCCAGGAAATAAATATAATTGAAGCATTTCTGTCATTTCTACAGTAGTTTACAAAGTTTACCAGAGTACGTAGGAACATTTAATTAGTAATTCATCACTTCCTGTTTCCCTGGGGTATAAATATGACGTGACACCGAGGCCATTTCTCTTATCCACTCTTAAACATGGGAAAGACAAAGGAACACAGCATACAAGTGAGGCAGATGTGCGTCGACCTTCACAGGTCAGGCAGAGGCTACAAGAAGATTGCCACTCAACTGCAGCTGCCCATATCCACTGTGAGAGGAATAATTAAGAAGTTCAAAACAACTGGAACAGTGGTAAATAAGCCTGGACGAGGACCCAAGTTTATTTTGCCACCACGCACAGTGAGGAGGATGGTAAGAGAAATCAAAAGATCTCCAAAGCTCACTGTTACAGAATTACAACAAATGGTAGCATCCTGGGGTCACAAAGTCTCCAAATCAACCATCAGGCGCTGTCTACACGCCAACAAGCTGTTTGGGAGGCATGCACGGAGAAAACCTTTCCTCACTCACAATCATAAACGCAAGCGTCTGGAGTTCGCCAAACGGTATTGGGGCTTCAACTGGGACCGTGTGCTTTGGTCAGATGAGACCAAGATTGAGCTTTTTGGCAACAAACACTCTAAGTGGGTCTGGCGTACCACGAAAGATGCGCATGCTGAAAAGCACCTCATACCCACTGTGAAGTATGGGGGTGGGTCAGTGATGCTGTGGGGCTGTTTCACTTCCAAAGGCCCTGGGAACCTTGTTAGGGTGCATGGCATCATGAATGCTTTGAAATACCAGGACATTTTAAATCAAAATCTGTTGCCCTCTGCCCGAAAGCTGAAGCTGGGTCGTCACTGGGTCTTTCAGCAAGACAATGACCCTAAACATATGGCCAAATCTACACAGAAATGGTTCACCAGACACAAAATCAAGCTCCTCCCATGGCCATCTCAGTCCCCTGACCTCAACCCCATTGAGAACCTGTGGGGTGAGCTGAAAAGGAGAGTACAGAGGAGAGGACCCAGGTCTCTGGATGATTTAGAGAGATTCTGCAAAGAGGAATGGCTGAAAATCCCTCTTTCTGTCTTTGCCCATCTTGTGAAACATTATAGGAGAAGATTAGGTGCTGTTTTGTTGGCAAAAGGGGGTTGTACAAAATATTAACACCAGGGGTGCTAATAATTGTGACACACATTATTTGATGTCAAATAATTATTTCTTTATGTGGGATTTTTTCCCCACTGAATAAATGCACTTGTATTGAAGGTTGGATTTTTCTCTTTTTTTCCATTAAGGTCCCATATTATTTAGAAAAAAAATAAAATAATTGGAAGCTAAAAAACACATCTCAACCAGGGGTGCCAATAATTATGGAGGGCACTGTATACATGTATTTATATACATGCATATATAAACATATATTTACATATATACATATGTGTATATATACATACATATGTATATATATATACATACATACATATGTATGTATATATACACATACATACACATGTATATATACATATATACACATGTATATATACATATATACACATGTATATATACATATATATATACACATGTACATATATGTATAATTATGTATTGTGTATATGTATATATACACATATATATGTATGTATAAATATGTATATAGATATATATGTATATATACACATACATGTGTATATGTGCATATATATATATTTTTTTTTATACATTCATACATATATGTGTACATACATATATATAAATACGTATATACATAAATACATACATACATGTATATATGTGTATATATATGTGTGTGTATACATATATGTATATACATACATATATACAAGTGTATATACATATATACAAGTATATATACATATATATGTAAATATATGTGTGTATATGTATTTATACATATATATGTATATTTATATGTATATATATATGTATGTGTATATATATGTTTGTATGTACATATATGTATAAATATCTTAACATGGAACAATTAATTATATATGTATATATACATGTATTTATATACACGCGTATATATAAACATATATATTTACATATATACATACATATGTGTATATATACATATACATATGTATGTATATACACACATGTATATATATACATACATACGTATATATATACATACATACGTGTATATATACACACACATACGTATATATACACACACATACGTGTATATATACACACATACGTATATATATACACATACATACGTGTATATATACACACATACGTATATATATACACATACATACGTGTATATATACACACATACGTATATATATATACACATACATACGTATATATATACACACACATACGTATATATATATACACATACATACGTATATATATACACACACATACGTATATATATATACACATACATACGTATATATATACACACATACGTATATATATACACATACATACGTATATATATACAGATACATACGTATATATATACACACATACGTATATATATACACATACGTACATATATATATACACATACATACATATATATATACACATACGTACATATATATATACACATACATACATATATATATACACATACGTACATATATATATACACATACATACGTATATATATACACATACATACGTATATATATACATAAATACGTATATATACATACATATGTATATATATATACATACACATGTATATATACATACATACACACATGTATATATACATACATACACATGTATATATACATATATACACATGTATATATACATATATACACATGTATATATACATATATATACACATGTACATATATGTATAATTATGTATATGTGTATTGTGTATATATACACATACATATATGTATAAATATATATATAGATATATGTATATATACACATATATGTGTATATATGCATATATATGTGTCTATAAATACATATATATATACACACACATATATTTATATATATATAAATACATAGATATAAATACATATATAAATACATACATATATATATATATAAATACATACATATATATAAATACATACATATATATAAATATATATATACACACACAAACATATATATGTATGTATTTATGTATATACGTACATATACACACACATATAGATAAATATGTTTATTCATATGTATATGTACATATACATATTTATATACACATATGTATACTGATATATACATATATACATACATATATATACATATGCATATATACACACATACATACACGTGTATATGTATATATATATATACATACACATGTATATATATATATATATATATATATACACACACACATACATACACATGTATATATATATATATATATATATATATACACACACACACATACATACACATGTATATATATATATATATATATATATATATATATATATATATATATATATATATATATATACACACACACATACATACACACATATATATATATACATACACACACACACATACATACACACATATATATATATACATACACACACATACACATATATATATATATAAGTATATATACAAATATATACATATATATGTATACATATATGTATTTACATATATATACATATATGTGTATACATACATATGTATATATACACACATGTATATATATACATATATATACACACGTATATATACATATATATATACATGTACATATATGTATAATTATGTATATGTGTATTGAGTATATGTATATATACACATACATAAATGTGTCTAAATTTGCTAAATAGATATATATGTATATATACACGTGTATATATGCATATATATGTGTGTATAAGTACATATATATATATACACATACATACATTTATATATATACATACATATATTTATATACATACATATATTTATATATATATAAATACATACATATATACATACACACACATATATATGTATTTATGTATATACGTACATATACACATGTATATACATATGTGTATGTATATACGTACATATACAGACACATATATATACATGTATATACATACATATATATATATATATATATGTTTATTTATATATATATATGTGTATATATACATATATATATATACATATATATATATATGTGTATATATACATATATATATGTGTATATATACATATATATATATATGTGTATATATACATATATATATATATGTGTATATATACATATATATATATATATGTGTATATATACATATATATATGTGTATATATACATGTGTATATATACATATATATATGTGTATATATACATGTGTATATATACATATATAGGTATATATATATATTTGTATATATGTATATATACATATATATACGTATACATACATGTATACATATATATACACATGTATACATATATACATATATTCACACATGTATACATATATATGTATACATAGATGTATACATATATATGTACATATTAGGGCTGGCCGATAAAACAATAACAATATATATCGCGATAGACATGTGATCGATATCAATAGAAAATGGGGTCGATAGAACGTTCGATAATTTCATTGAGTTCTGTTAGAAAAAAATAGTAAGAAACGTAGAGCCGGAACCGCACGGCATTCTGGGGGGTGCAGGCAAAGGAAGGGCTTTAGCCTCTCGACCTATCACGGCCGAGCCTGAACCGCAAGGCATTCTGGGAAATGCTAATAGGAAAAAAAAAATCAACGACTGATTGATACTTTTATTAGTAGATTGCACAGTTCAGTACATATTCCGTACAATTGACCACTAAATGGTAAAACCCGAATAAGTTTTTCAACTTGTTTAAGTTGGGGTCCACGTTAATCAACGAAACGGGAATATGAGTGTGACAGCACGAGAGGAAATTGTAAATAAAAAAGGAAACGTCACGTCACCAGTTTGGCAGTATTTTGGATTTTTTAAGTCCGATACGAATCAGAGTAATACTGTCTGCAAACTTTGCAAGGTCGTCGTCCCTACCAAGTCTTGGAACACGACAAACTTATTTTACCACCTGAGCCGCTCTCACCCGCTGGGAGTACAGCAGCAAACAGCCACAACATCAGCCGGTGCAAGTGGAACAGCACCGAAGTGGCAACAACAGACCACCATCGAGAGGTACTCGGCAGCAGTGCCATACGACAAAAATTCAAAATGTTATAAAGAAATAACGGAAACATCCATCCATCCATCCATCATCTTCCGCTTATCCGAGGTCGGGTCGCGGGGGCAACAGCCTAAGCAGGGAAACCCAGACTTCCCTCTCCCCAGCCACTTCGTCTAGCTCTTCCCGGGGGATCCCGAGGCGCTCCCAGGCCAGCCGGGAGACATAGTCTTCCCAACGTGTCCTGGGTCTTCCCCGTGGCCTCCTACCGGTTGGACGTGCCCTAAACACCTCCCTAGGGAGGCGTTCGGGTGGCATCCTGACCAGATGCCCGAACCACCTCATCTGGCTCCTCTCGATGTGAAGGAGCAGCGGCTTTACTTTGAGTCCCTCCCGGATGGCAGAGCTTCTCACCCTATCTCTAAGGGAGAGCCCCGCCACACGGCGGAGGAAACTCATTTCGGCCGCTTGTACCCGTGATCTTATCCTTTCGGTCATGACCCAAAGCTCATGACCATAGGTGAGGATGGGAACGTAGATCGACCGGTAAATTGAGAGCTTTGCCTTCCGGCTCAGCTCCTTCTTCACCACAACGGATCGGTACAACGTCCGCATTACTGAAGACGCCGCACCGATCCGCCTGTCGATCTCACGATCCACTCTTCCCTCACTCGTGAACAAGACTCCTAGGTACTTGAACTCCTTCACTTGGGGCAGGGTCTCCTCCCCAACCCGGAGATGGCACGCCACCCTTTTCCGGGCGAGAACCATGGACTCGGACTTGGAGGTGCTGATTCTCATTCCGGTCGCTTCACACTCGGCTGCGAACCGATCCAGCGAGAGCTGAAGATCCCGGTCAGATGAAGCCATCAGGACCACATCATCTGCAAAAAGCAGAGACCTAATCCTGCGGTTACCAAACCGGAACCCCTCAACGCCTTGACTGCGCCTAGAAATTCTGTCCATAAAAGTTATGAACAGAATCGGTGACAAAGGACAGCCTTGGCGGAGTCCAACCCTCACTGGAAATGTGTTCGACTTACTGCCGGCAACGCGGACCAAGCTCTGGCACTGATCGTACAGGGAACGGACCGCCACAATAAGACAGTCCGATTCCCCATACTCTCTGAGCACTCCCCACAGGACTTCCCGAGGGACACGGTCGAATACCTTCTCCAAGTCCACAAAGCACATGTAGACTGGTTGGGCAAACTCCCATGCACCCTCAAGAACCCTGCCGAGAGTATAGAGCTGGTCCACAGTTCCACGACCAGGACGAAAACCACACTGTTCCTCCTGAATCCGAGGTTCGACTATCCGACGTAGCTTCCTCTCCAGTACACCTGAATAAACCTTACCGGGAAGGCTGAGGAGTGTGATCCCACGATAGTTGGAACACACCCTCCGGTCCCCCTTCTTAAAGAGAGGAACCACCACCCCGGTCTGCCAATCCAGAGGTACCGCCCCCGATGTCCACACGATGCTGCAAAGTCTTGTCAACCAAGACAGCCCCACAGCATCCAGAGCCTTAAGGAACTCCGGGCGGATCTCGTCCACCCCTGGGGCCTTGCCACCGAGGAGCTTTTTAACTACCTCAGCGACCTCAGCCCCAGAAATAGGAGAGTCCACCACAGATTCCCCAGGCACTGCTTCCTCATAGGAAGACGTGTTGGTGGGATTGAGGAGGTCTTCGAAGTATTCCTTCCACCTATCCACAACATCCGCAGTCGAGATCAGCAGAACACCATCCGCACCATACACGGTGTTGATAGTCCACTGCTTCCCCTTCCTGAGGCGGCGGACGGTGGTCCAGAATCGCTTGAATTCCATGAATTCCAGAATTCCATGGCTTCCCCGAACTCTTCCCATGTCCGAGTTTTTGCCTCCGCGACCGCTGAAGCTGCACACCGCTTGGCCTGTCGGTACCTGTCCACTGCCTCCGGAGTCCTATGAGCCAAAAGGACCCGATAGGACTCCTTCTTCAGCTTGACGGCATCCCTCACCGCTGGTGTCCACCAAGGGGTTTTAGGATTGCCGCCCCGACAGGCACCAACTACCTTGCGGCCACAGCTCCGATCTGCCGCCTCGACAATAGAGGTGCGGAACATGGTCCACTCGGACTCAATGTCCAGCACCTCCCTCGTGACATGTTCAAAGTTCTTCCGGAGGTGGGAATTGAAACTTTGTCTGACAGGAGACTTTGCCAGACGTTCCCAGCAGACCCTCACAATGCGTTTGGGCCTCCCAGGTCTGTCCGGCATCCTCCCCCACCATCGCAGCCAACTCACCACCAGGTGGTGATCGGATACAGTGGTGTATCAATTAGCGAAGGACATGCTACCGCTCAGCATAGTTGAGAAGTCTGGGTAAGCATTTATTTAATGTCAATATTTGCACATCGAGCAGTATTTTCATTTGATTGACTGTTTTTCTTAATGCTGACCTCGTTCTGAAGGTTAAAGGTTATATTTAAAATTAAAGTATTTAAATTCAGTCTTTTTTCTCCTGGTCTTTATTTAGAATAGTTTTTTTTTTGTTTTTTTTTTTATCAATAATTATCGATATCAACTGATATGAAACACATATATCGTGATACATTTTTTTGTCATATCGCCCAGCCCTAGTATATATACATGTATACATATATATGTCTATATACATATATACCTATATAAATACAAACATATATATACACTAGTATATATATATATGTATGTAAAAAAAAAAAATATATATATGTGTGTATGTATGTATGTGTGTGTGTGTATATATATATATATATATATATATATATATATATATATATATATATATATATATATATATATATATATATATATATATATATATATATATATATGTAGGTATTTGTATATATGTATGTATGTTTGCCCCCCCCTGACTGGGGCAAACATTTGAAAGGAGTGTGTTGATAGTTTTTTTGTATTTTTTTTTAAGTTTACACTTGTTCAAGAGCAAGTATTGATGCTGAGAGAGAAGTTAAGTCCCTACCTTTAGTCAAAAGTGATTTATGACCCCCCATAAAACAATGATTTATGACCCTCAAGGTCAAAGGTCAATGATTTATGAGGGGTCAAGTTCAAAGGTTAATGATTTATGAGGGGGTCAAGGTTAAAGGTCAAGGTTAAAGGTCAGGTTCAAATGTCAGGTTCAAATGTCAAGGTCAAGTGGGTGTGGCTTACCCGGAAGAGGGTGGAGTTAAGACCTGCGGTGGGAGTGGTTAAACCAGGAAGAGGGTGGAGTTTTAAACAGAAAGAGGGCAGAGTTAAGACCTGCGGTGGGAGTGGTTAAACCAGGAAAAGGGTGGAGTTAAGACCTGACAGGGAACAGAGGAGGGTTCAGTTTTTTTAAGAAAGCAATGTCATCTGAGCAGCATGTGACCATATATTTGATAGTTTAAATGTTTACGATCGTTTGAAACAACTTCCAGATTTCGATGTATTGATGGCTGGGAATGTTACGTGTGGAGATGTGGACACGCACGCACTTCACACACACACACACACACACACACACACACACACACACACACACACACACACACACACACACACATTCGTACGCACTGTTATTACCATGTTATTAGACATTGTCTTAGTCATTATTTGGAGCTTTATACGTTAGCGTAAAGACTTTGTTCGATTCGGTCATGATTAGTGAAACGCCTGTTTCGATTGATAAAAATAATAAAACTTACATTGACGCTCCGCAAAAAAGTCGAGTGTTTCTAAATCGTATTCAGTTTTCAGCTAAAAGAAAGAAGAGACGGAAGCCCTTTCTCGATATTTTCATCGTTATCTACCGTGGATTGGGAAGTTTTTGGTGGACACGCACACACACACGCACACACACACACACACACGCACACACACACGCACACACACACACACACACACACACACACACACACACACACACACACACACACACACACACACACACACACACACACACACACACACACACACACACACACATTCGTACGCACTGAAACAACTTCCGTACCTCACGAAAACATATTTAAACAGATGGAAAAAACTATCGCAGAACACAGTGTCACGTAGCAACTGGTCTTTACGGTCGTTTGAATCAACAGGTCAGTTTGGGGGACAAAAGGAGGGTTCAGTTTTTACTGACTTCCCATCTGACAGTTTAAATGTTTATGACCGTTTGAATCAACAGGACACGCACGCACACACACACACACGCACGCACACACACACACACACACACATACACACACACACGCACACACACACACACACACACACACACACCATTACCTCTGCTTTACCATGTTATTAGACATTGGTTTAACTCCATTTAAGCATTTAAACGTTAAAAGCATTGCACTTGTACGACGTTGTAATACTTTTTTTTTTACCAGCCGATGACGACGAAGTGAAAGACGATGAACTTTGCTTAAACAGTCTTACAAAGTTGGAAGATGATTATCGAGGTGTGTTTAAACCTTCGAATTATTTAATATTGTGTGTATTCATTATTTTGTTTTATAGAGGATTTGCCGTAAGATCCTAACGCGATCGTTTTAACACAATCGCAGTCTGGTGAGTCAAATGATTCTCATTTTACAAGAAAAAAAACATGCGGTATACGATACATATATACATATATTTACTTACATCTCCGGCTCGCTGGTCTCCCTTAAAGCTGGCGGGTCCGTCAACGGCCGTTCCAGGCAGAGGAGAAGGCTTGATTGTGCCAAAGACTCCAGACATCGAATCCTTGCTCCGAGGGGAAATCATCGAAAACGACGGTGAATGTCCAACAGGCACCCGCTGTAAGTTTTTCTCGTTTTCTGTAAGCTTTTTTAAGATTCTCAGGAGCTTTAAAGAGCTCCTCTCATTCCAATGTCTTTCGCTCAAATGAATTTCGCGCCTAAGGGGAATGGGCGGGGACTGATTCCGGAGGTGGGCGGTTGTTTCCGCCAAGCAACCTTCTGGTTGAAATGGAGTGTGGATCAAGATGGATCCCTACTCTATATTCTTTTATTTAACCCAATGTTTTTTAAATACGTGTATAATGCTTTATATCCTATGTGTTGTGAATTCCATCCTACAATATCTTCCAAGGAACCCAAAGAAATGTTACCACACCTCCCGCTTTATTTATTCTATAGATTGCCTGAACTATTTCATAAACTAAATCTTGTCTTGTTTCTGATGCTATGTTTTTTATGCTCATCAATGCACTGTTGGACTGCGAGCACACAACTACTTTCCTTGCTTTGTTTTCCTCTATCCAGTTAACTGCCATATAAATTGCTACCAATTCCCCCGTAAAAACAGATAGTATTAAATAAAATAATCAGTGATAAACTATGTTTCCTTGTGGGATAACTGCTACAGCTCTTACCTTTATTTTTTTTTATATAGTTTTTGATGCATCCGTATATATCATATCTCAATCCATTTTTCTATCCGGTAACTATTTAAATTTCTATTCTTTAGTAATTGCATGTTTTCTTTTGGGTTATCAAACATCCACGGTGGTATTGCAGGCATTGGTACTGTAGGACTAACTTTAATATTGTCAATTTTAACTTTATTACATATGTCTCCTATAATCCACCCAAAACTATTCTTTTTTGTTTTCTCTTTTTCTTGGCAGATTGGTAACACTGGACAAGTCGGATATCCTTGCTTGGATCCTTTTAAAGTTGCCCGATAAACTGCTGAGAGTTGATCTCTCCTCTTGTCCAAAGGTTTTTCGTTCATTTTTACTTGTAATACTGCCACTAGGGTTGATGTAGTAGCTCCACAACATAACCTTAAAGCCTGTGACTGGATCCGGTCTATTTTCCCAAGTCATGTTTTTGAAGCAGATTGGTAAATAATGCATCCGTAATCAATAACAGATGGAATTAAAGTTATAAATATATACATGTATTGTTTTCAACGTTAACCTATCAGCCCCCCAATCATTACCCCTCAAAGACCTCATTATATTTAACACCTTTTTACTTTTTCCCCTATTTTTTTATTTTCCGGAAGGAACACTCCTGAAGGAATAAATAAAGTACTATCTAATCTAATCTAATCAAATCTATTTTGCTGATGTGGGTTGACTAGTTCATATTTTTATCAAACCATATTCCTAAATATTTAAATACTTGTACCTCTTCTATATTTTCACCTTAGAGTTTTTATTTGGAGCTTGTTTGGTACTTTTGTCTTTGTAAAATGTATGACTTTTGTCTTTCCAACAGAGAATCTTAAACCTCAAGCCGTTCCCCAGTCTTGAACATTATTTACCACTTTGTTAGTTTTTTGATTATTTCTTTTGACTCTAAATAATATACTAGTCTTTCATTAATCTTTTTTTTTTCCATTACTTTTACCCAAATTTATAATTTCCTGCCTCTTCCGGGTCTTACCCTGACTTGCATATTGGAATTGTTACCGCTAATTTTCCCCTCTGCCGGTCATTCTCCTTCTTCATATATCCTGTCATATCATTTCAAGACCACTTCTTTGACGATGCCACCTAAGTTTTTGATCATTTGATAACCCGCTAGGTCTTTCCCCGGTGACGTATTTTTAACCTTTTTCAAAATTCGAACCATTTCATTCAAAGAAAATGTCATATCCATAGTGTTGGTAAAGCTATTAACGTTGTCTTCCATCATTTCCCCAATATTTAAACTCATTGTTTTTTCTCTCTTTTGTTTTTCCACATTTCTCAAATTATCATTACCGTGCACTTTAACAAATGTTTTTGCTAAAGGTTCTGCTGTTTCTTTACCCGTGACTACATCTTCTTTGATAAATGTGGCACATCATCCTCTTTACCCTTCATTCCTATCTTTACGAATCGTTATATATCCTTTTATTATAAAGTTTAATTTTGGCTTCAGCCCTGTTTCTTGAATACAAATTATACGTGGTTTAGTTTTCATATTTTTAATATATCCCTTTAATTCATGTTCGGTTGCTATCAAACTTCTGGCATTCCACCGGACCATTAACAGGGTGTTGGAATGTGGTAACATGACTCCGTCACGTCTACTCTCCGTAGTACAGCTTGCACCCGGTACCAAGATAGTTCTTTCAACAACTTTGATGCTGCTTTGACAATTATTTTGATCTTCTCAGTCTTATTTTTACTTTCATTTTGTATCAAAGCTGAGTTGTGCTCTCTGGTTTATTTTGCAAATGAACCGACAGAACATGATCATGTACAAGACTCGCCTACCCACAATGCACTGCAGCCCAACGCTCCTGGTCGGATGTTTTTTTCGGGGTTCATGGAGAGATGCGGTAAAGAGTGGTAGCCAAGACACACGGTCACACACGGTCACACACGGTCACACACGGTCACACACGGTCACACTCGGCAATTATTTTGACCTGGGGAGCAGATATAGAGGAAAAAATGTGTCTGGGGGGCCGGGATATCTGATTTTCAGGTACAAAAAACTTCACAATGACACAAAATAAACACAACAGTTAAACCTCACACTAAAATCAAGACATTGACTTGTACGTTCAAAAGACAGAATAGAACAAGTCAAGACATGCAATGCCATCTACAAAATGTTATGTAAATGTTAGTCATTACACACGCGGCTATGGTTTTGATGTATTTGTTACAGACATGTTTACGTCAAGTAACATCACCTGGTTCCATTTGCACCTTTCAACAAATCTGAAAAGGAATATTAAGAAGTAAAACTTATATTTAATCCTACCTCTTCTCCGAGCACACGGTGACTGTACATACGGGTCGAAAAATGTTGACCTAATTCAGCATTTCTCAAAGTGTGGGGAATAGAGACATGACAGGTGGGGCGCGAGGAAAGGGAGGACATTTTTTTATTTTTTATTTTTTTTTACTATGCTTTCATTTTCTATACACACTGTAAATCACTTTGTGATTCTGTCTGTGAAATCCGCCGTATAAATAAATGTAAATTACTTATTTTTCCTGTAGGCTTTAAATTTCTCGGCAGGAGCGAAAGTTTGACAGACATAGCAACAGTAACTTTTGCAGGCAGGGCTAAGAGGAACAAACTTTCGCGCGGATGGGTAGCAGGCTAATGTGCGGACCACAATTACACAAAATGGATACATTTGCAACTCGCACCTCAAAGGTCTGCGGAGAAACAAAAATATGACGGGTCTAATCAACCAAAAAGTCAACCTAAAAGAAAATATGGCGAAGGGTATCTTGCTCTTGGATTCACGGCAGCGGAGGTGGGGGCAGAGGAGAGACCCCTGTGTGTTCTTTGTCTAAAACGGCTAGCAGCAGACAGCATCAGGCCCAACAAAGTAAAGAGACAACTCGAGACCACACATGATGTCCAATAAATTGTTTTGTTGGGGCGATGGGGGTAGGTGGGCCTTGAGTCTAAAGTGCTGATGACAGAAAAAAAAAAAAAGTTTGAGAAGCCCTGACCTAATTGTACGGATCTCACTTTAAACGGCAAACCGATCATTTAAATGTTTTCACTTTGAATATGAAACGAGGAGTAAAATGTACAATATTATCAATTATTTCACAAGGACATGTTTTAAGGATATTGTACAGTATCATTAAATCTAAAATGAATGTGATCACTTTCAGGATCATTTTATTTTTAGCCAGTAAACAACTGTTATGTACTTTTGAATCGGGTTTTCCCCTTTAAATAACAAAAATTATAGAATTTTACAATATTCATTATTATTAAATATTAAATGTGCCAACGAATGTTGTCCGTCTATCTATGTTGACCCTGCAATGAGGGGGCGACTTGTCCAGGGTGTACACCTCCTTCCACCCGATTGTAGCTGAGATAGGCGCCAGCGACCCCCACGTCCTCAAAAGGGAATAAGTGGTAGAAAACGAATGTAGGTTCCTACTGTGGAAAGTTCAGTAATACAGAATCATTGTGGCATTATCGTGTCAGTTGGACGCTATATGCGCTAGTCCTCATGGTAAATGTGGTTTTCCTTTTGGGAAAACGCCATCGCTTTGGTTCACTGGTGCGGCCAATATAAACCAAAACTGAAAGTTCTTAAGTGGGGGTTTAAGTAGAGTTTATAAATCTTGTATCTGTGCCACATATAGCCTTATTTCAGTGTCAACAGTCTCCAGCTTACTTGCTACACATGTTTTGGCTCTGCCCATCCCTGTGCAGTTATTGGACCGATATTTTTAATACTTTGTCTGTTGTTGTAATTACCTACTAGGCCTTCTTTGCCTTTATTTGTTGTTGTATCTTTATGTTAGCAATTGGGACTTTTTGAATGAAATTGTCTGTGGCTCCATGTTAACGAAGTTGCCTGTACTATTTGACTGATGCATTTTATTGATTGATTTATTAGCAGTAATTGCACAAAGGCATTCTTCTTCTTTTAGTTTTCTGACAGCACGTAGGCGTTCGCATCAACTTTCGTCTTTTTAACAAATGGGTAAAGGGGGGATGATGTATGCCGTAAAACTAGTTGGCACATTTAATATTTAATAATAATGAATATTGTAAAATTCTATAATTTTTGTTATTTAAAGGGGAAAACCCGATTCAAAAGTACATAACAGTTGTTTACTGGCTAAAAAATAAAATGATCCTGAAAGTGATCACATTCATTTTAGATTTAATTATACTGTACAATATCCTTAAAAACATGTCCTTGTGAAATAATTGATAATATTGTACATTTTACTCCTCGTTTCATATTCAAAGTGAAAACATTTAAATGATCGGTTTGCCGTTTAAAGTGAGATCCGTACAATTAGGTCAGGGCTTCTCAAACTTTTTTTTTTTTTCTGTCATCAGCACTTTAGACTCAAGGCCCACCTACCCCCATCGCCCCAACAAAACAATTTATTGGACATCATGTGTGGTCTCGAGTTGTCTCTTTACTTTGTTGGGCCTGATGCTGTCTGCTGCTAGCCGTTTTAGACAAAGAACACACAGGGGTCTCTCCTCTGCCCCCACCTCCGCTGCCGTGAATCCAAGAGCAAGATACCCTTCGCCATATTTTCTTTTAGGTTGACTTTTTGGTTGATTAGACCCGTCATATTTTTGTTTCTCCGCAGACCTTTGAGGTGCGAGTTGCAAATGTATCCATTTTGTGTAATTGTGGTCCGCACATTAGCCTGCTACCCATCCGCGCGAAAGTTTGTTCCTCTTAGCCCTGCCTGCAAAAGTTACTGTTGCTATGTCTGTCAAACTTTCGCTCCTGCCGAGAAATTTAAAGCCTACAGGAAAAATAAGTAATTTACATTTATTTATACGGCGGATTTCACAGACAGAATCACAAAGTGATTTACAGTGTGTATAGAAAATGAAAGCATAGTAAAAAAAAATAAAAAATAAAAAAATGTCCTCCCTTTCCTCGCGCCCCACCTGTCATGTCTCTATTCCCCACACTTTGAGAAATGCTGAATTAGGTCAACATTTTTCGACCCGTATGTACAGTCACCGTGTGCTCGGAGAAGAGGTAGGATTAAATATAAGTTTTACTTCTTAATATTCCTTTTCAGATTTGTTGAAAGGTGCAAATGGAACCAGGTGATGTTACTTGACGTAAACATGTCTGTAACAAATACATCAAAACCATAGCCGCGTGTGTAATGACTAACATTTACATAACATTTTGTAGATGGCATTGCATGTCTTGACTTGTTCTATTCTGTCTTTTGAACGTACAAGTCAATGTCTTGATTTTAGTGTGAGGTTTAACTGTTGTGTTTATTTTGTGTCATTGTGAAGTTTTTTGTACCTGAAAATCAGATATCCCGGCCCCCCAGACACATTTTTTCCTCTATATCTGCTCCCCAGGTCAAAATAATTGCCGAGTGTGACCGTGTGTGACCGTGTGTGACCGTGTGTGACCGTGTGTGACCGTGTGTCTTGGCTACCACTCTTTACCGCATCTCTCCATGAACCCCGAAAAAAACATCCGACCAGGAGCGTTGGGCTGCAGTGCATTGTGGGTAGGCGAGTCTTGTACATGATCATGTTCTGTCGGTTCATTTGCAAAATAAACCAGAGAGCACAACTCAGCTTTGATACAAAATGAAAGTAAAAATAAGACTGAGAAGATCAAAATAATTGTCAAAGCAGCATCAAAGTTGTTGAAAGAACTATCTTGGTACCGGGTGCAAGCTGTACTACGGAGAGTAGACGTGACGGAGTCATGTTACCACATTCCAACACCCTGTTAATGGTCCGGTGGAATGCCAGAAGTTTGATAGCAACCGAACATGAATTAAAGGGATATATTAAAAATATGAAAACTAAACCACGTATAATTTGTATTCAAGAAACAGGGCTGAAGCCAAAATTAAACTTTATAATAAAAGGATATATAACGATTCGTAAAGATAGGAATGAAGGGTAAAGAGGATGATGTGCCACATTTATCAAAGAAGATGTAGTCACGGGTAAAGAAACAGCAGAACCTTTAGCAAAAACATTTGTTAAAGTGCACGGTAATGATAATTTGAGAAATGTGGAAAAACAAAAGAGAGAAAAAACAATGAGTTTAAATATTGGGGAAATGATGGAAGACAACGTTAATAGCTTTACCAACACTATGGATATGACATTTTCTTTGAATGAAATGGTTCGAATTTTGAAAAAGGTTAAAAATACGTCACCGGGGAAAGACCTAGCGGGTTATCAAATGATCAAAAACTTAGGTGGCATCGTCAAAGAAGTGGTCTTGAAATGATATGACAGGATATATGAAGAAGGAGAATGACCGGCAGAGGGGAAAATTAGCGGTAACAATTCCAATATGCAAGTCAGGGTAAGACCCGGAAGAGGCAGGAAATTATAAATTTGGGTAAAAGTAATGGAAAAAAAAAAGATTAATGAAAGACTAGTATATTATTTAGAGTCAAAAGAAATAATCAAAAAACTAACAAAGTGGTAAATAATGTTCAAGACTGGGGAACGGCTTGAGGTTTAAGATTCTCTGTTGGAAAGACAAAAGTCATACATTTTACAAAGACAAAAGTACCAAACAAGCTCCAAATAAAAACTCTAAGGTGAAAATATAGAAGAGGTACAAGTATTTAAATATTTAGGAATATGGTTTGATAAAAATATGAACTAGTCAACCCACATCAGCAAAATAGATTTGATTAGATTAGATTAGATAGTACTTTATTTATTCCTTCAGGAGTGTTCCTTCCGGAAAATAAAAAAATAGGGGAAAAAGTAAAAAGGTGTTAAATATAATGAGGTCTTTGAGGGGTAATGATTGGGGGGCTGATAGGTTAACGTTGAAAACAATACATGTATATATTTATAACTTTAATTCCATCTGTTATTGATTACGGATGCATTATTTACCAATCTGCTTCAAAAACATGACTTGGGAAAATAGACCGGATCCAGTCACAGGCTTTAAGGTTATGTTGTGGAGCTACTACATCAACCCTAGTGGCAGTATTACAAGTAAAAATGAACGAAAAACCTTTGGACAAGAGGAGAGATCAACTCTCAGCAGTTTATCGGGCAACTTTAAAAGGATCCAAGCAAGGATATCCGACTTGTCCAGTGTTACCAATCTGCCAAGAAAAAGAGAAAACAAAAAAGAATAGTTTTGGGTGGATTATAGGAGACATATGTAATAAAGTTAAAATTGACAATATTAAAGTTAGTCCTACAGTACCAATGCCTGCAATACCACCGTGGATGTTTGATAACCCAAAAGAAAACATGCAATTACTAAAGAATAGAAATTTAAATAGTTACCGGATAGAAAAATGGATTGAGATATGATATATACGGATGCATCAAAAACTATATAAAAAAAAATAAAGGTAAGAGCTGTAGCAGTTATCCCACAAGGAAACATAGTATTAAATAAAATAATCAGTGATAAACTATCTGTTTTTACGGGGGAATTGGTAGCAATTTATATGGCAGTTAACTGGATAGAGGAAAACAAAGCAAGGAAAGTAGTTGTGTGCTCGCAGTCCAACAGTGCATTGATGAGCATAAAAAACATAGCATCAGAAACAAGACAAGATTTAGTTTATGAAATAGTTCAGGCAATCTATAGAATAAATAAAGCGGGAGGTGTGGTAACATTTCTTTGGGTTCCTTGGAAGATATTGTAGGATGGAATTCACAACACATAGGATATAAAGCATTATACACGTATTTAAAAAACATTGGGTTAAATAAAAGAATATAGAGTAGGGATCCATCTTGATCCACACTCCATTTCAACCAGAAGGTTGCTTGGCGGAAACAACCGCCCACCTCCGGAATCAGTCCCCGCCCATTCCCCTTAGGCGCGAAATTCATTTGAGCGAAAGACATTGGAATGAGAGGAGCTCTTTAAAGCTCCTGAGAATCTTAAAAAAGCTTACAGAAAACGAGAAAAACTTACAGCGGGTGCCTGTTGGACATTCACCGTCGTTTTCGATGATTTCCCCTCGGAGCAAGGATTCGATGTCTGGAGTCTTTGGCACAATCAAGCCTTCTCCTCTGCCTGGAACGGCCGTTGACGGACCCGCCAGCTTTAAGGGAGACCAGCGAGCCGGAGATGTAAGTAAATATATGTATATATGTATCGTATACCGCATGTTTTTTTTCTTGTAAAATGAGAATCATTTGACTCACCAGACTGCGATTGTGTTAAAACGATCGCGTTAGGATCTTACGGCAAATCCTCTATAAAACAAAATAATGAATACACACAATATTAAATAATTCGAAGGTTTAAACACACCTCGATAATCATCTTCCAACTTTGTAAGACTGTTTAAGCAAAGTTCATCGTCTTTCACTTCGTCGTCATCGGCTGGTAAAAAAAAAAGTATTACAACGTCGTACAAGTGCAATGCTTTTAACGTTTAAATGCTTAAATGGAGTTAAACCAATGTCTAATAACATGGTAAAGCAGAGGTAATGGTGTGTGTGTGTGTGTGTGTGTGTGTGTGCGTGTGTGTGTGTATGTGTGTGTGTGTGTGTGTGTGCGTGCGTGTGTGTGTGTGTGCGTGCGTGTCCTGTTGATTCAAACGGTCATAAACATTTAAACTGTCAGATGGGAAGTCAGTAAAAACTGAACCCTCCTTTTGTCCCCCAAACTGACCTGTTGATTCAAACGACCGTAAAGACCAGTTGCTACGTGACACTGTGTTCTGCGATAGTTTTTTCCATCTGTTTAAATATGTTTTCGTGAGGTACGGAAGTTGTTTCAGTGCGTACGAATGTGTGTGTGTGTGTGTGTGTGTGTGTGTGTGTGTGTGTGTGTGTGTGTGTGTGTGTGTGTGTGTGTGTGTGTGTGTGTGTGTGTGTGTGTGTGTGTGCGTGTGTGTGTGCGTGTGTGTGTGCGTGTCCACCAAAAACTTCCCAATCCACGGTAGATAACGATGAAAATATCGAGAAAGGGCTTCCGTCTCTTCTTTCTTTTAGCTGAAAACTGAATACGATTTAGAAACACTCGACTTTTTTGCGGAGCGTCAATGTAAGTTTTATTATTTTTATCAATCGAAACAGGCGTTTCACTAATCATGACCGAATCGAACAAAGTCTTTACGCTAACGTATAAAGCTCCAAATAATGACTAAGACAATGTCTAATAACATGGTAATAACAGTGCGTACGAATGTGTGTGTGTGTGTGTGTGTGTGTGTGTGTGTGTGTGTGTGTGTGTGTGTGAAGTGCGTGCGTGTCCACATCTCCACACGTAACATTCCCAGCCATCAATACATCGAAATCTGGAAGTTGTTTCAAACGATCGTAAACATTTAAACTATCAAATATATGGTCACATGCTGCTCAGATGACATTGCTTTCTTAAAAAAACTGAACCCTCCTCTGTTCCCTGTCAGGTCTTAACTCCACCCTTTTCCTGGTTTAACCACTCCCACCGCAGGTCTTAACTCTGCCCTCTTTCTGTTTAAAACTCCACCCTCTTCCTGGTTTAACCACTCCCACCGCAGGTCTTAACTCCACCCTCTTCCGGGTAAGCCACACCCACTTGACCTTGACATTTGAACCTGACATTTGAACCTGACCTTTAACCTTGACCTTTAACCTTGACCCCCTCATAAATCATTAACCTTTGAACTTGACCCCTCATAAATCATTGACCTTTGACCTTGAGGGTCATAAATCATTGTTTTATGGGGGGTCATAAATCACTTTTGACTAAAGGTAGGGACTTAACTTCTCTGCTGAGTTAGAGAAATTTTATCCCACTCTGGTTGTTTGTGTGTTTTGCTTTTTTAAATAATGTTTACAGCATTATTTGCACTTTATACTGTTCATTTTTTTACTGTTTAATGATGCCATTTCTGTTTGACATGTATAATTTTTTCTATTTTGTGTTTATCCTTGAATACCAACCATTGTGTATTATTCAAACTCACCTAATTCAGCTGGCTAGTTGTTATCAAGAGTATTAAAACCCTTTTCAACATGAATCTGACAACTAATTAGGCTAAATAACTTTCAACTTTAATACATGCTCGGATAGGCCGGTATCGGATCGGAAGTGCAAAAACAATATCGGTATCGGATCGGAAGTGCAAAAACCTGGATCGGGACATCCCTAGTGTATATATGTG
>NC_084633.1:11269205-11281705 GCF_033978795.1 Nerophis ophidion | reverse complement strand
GATAAAATAATTCCTCATTCGTGCAGCCTATAGACATACCTTGGTTAAAGTCTCCTCTGGTTTTGGCCGTCGATTAGGCTGCTAAGCGTGCTCTACTTATTTTCACCAGTATAACCATTGCCAGCGTTGGTTGTAGTTTATTTTAGTCTTTGTTTTCGGATAGTACTGACAATAACCACATGATTGCCATTTGTTGTGATATTGTACGCAGGCATTACATACTTCTTCCTATAAATAACCAAATTTCTGTCTAAAGTGTTGGTTAGAGATTTGTTATTGACAAAACGCTTGTCGAGTCAGCTATTATGGTCCCACCACCTCAACCCCTTGTAAGAGATAATGGGAGTTTGAAGTTCCTTGGAGTAGCCCAGTCCATCGAGCTGCATATCTGACAACCGCAATCAGGGAGAGAAGAAGGGGACTACAGAATTTTGACCATGATTGCAGTACCATTTCTGGCTACATTATTACAAATGGCACCTTTAAACATGAATCTTATTAATAAGTAGATAATGGGACTGGACAAGGCTTGAAGTTTTTTTTATTTTTTTTTATAATTAATTAATTTAGCTAATTTGCTTAAGAGTTAATTTAGCAGCAAAAAACATTAGGGGATTTTACATACACTATTATGTGTGTCTAAGACAGGGGTCACCAACCATTTTTTGAAACCAAGAGCTACTTCTTGGGTACTGATTAATACAAAGGGTTACCAGTTTGATACACACTTAGATAAATTGCCAGAAATAGCCAATTTTCTCAAATGTATCTAAAATAAATAAATAAATATATATATATATATATATATATATATATATATATATATATATATATATATATATATATATATATATAAAAATGGGTATCTGTCTGTCATTCCGTCGTACATTTCATTTCCTTTTACGGAAGGTTTTTTGTAGAGAATAAATTATGAAAAAACACAAATTGAACGGTTTAAAAGATGAGAAAACACGAAAAAAATAAAAATAAAATATTGAAACAGTTTATCTTCCATTTCGTCTCTTTAAAATTCAAAATTCAACTAAAAAATGAATAGAAAAACTAGCTAATTCGAATATTTTTGAAAAAAATAAAAAAAGAATTTATGGAACATCATTAGATTAAGATTAATTTTAGGATTTTGATGACATGTTTTAAATAGGTTAAAATCCAATCAGCACTTTCTATCAGCTATATTTCTAACAAAGACAAATCATTATTTCTTTTAGATTTTCAGAACAAAAATTTTAAAAGAAATTCAAAAGAATTTGAACTAAGATTTAAATTTGATTCTACAGATTTTCTAGATTTGCCAGAATAATTTTTTTGAAATTTAATCATAAATTTGAAGAAATATTTCACAAATATACTTTGTCGAAAAAACAGAAGCTTAAATGAAGAATTAAATTAAAATGTATTTATTATTCTTTACAATAAAAAAAAAAAAATACTTGGACATTGATTTAAATTGTCAGGAAAGAAGAGGAAGGAACTTAAAAGGTAAAAAGGTATATGTGTTTAAAAATCCTATAATAATTTTTAAGGTTGTATTTTTTCTCTAAAATTGTCTTTCTGAAAGTTATAAGAAGCAAAGTAAAAAAAATAAATGAATTTATTCAAACAGGTGAAGACCAAGTCTTTAAAATATTTTGTTGTATTTTCAAATTATATTTGAGTTATGTCTCTCTTAGAATTAAATATGTCGAGCAAAGCGAAACCAGCTTGCTAGTAAATAAATACAATTAAAAAAAAAAAGGCAGCTCATTGGTAAGTGCTGCTATTTTTAGAACAGGCCAGGGGGTACTCATCTGGTCCTTACGGGCTACCTGGTGCCCGCGGGCACCGCGTTGGTGACCCGTGCTCTAAGAAGAGCATCAACATTTGTGTTTACAAATATGGGTAATCCCTTGGGAAAATAAGTAAAATATGGGATTTCTCTACATCACAACAACTCGCCATCTACTCAGTTGTATACAACTGTATAACAGTTTATAGATTTAATACATTTTAAGATTTTCTCGTAAGAAACTCTAATATCGCCAACATGTCAATAAAATCAATTCTGGGCTCTTAGAGACATAGGTCATTTTTTAAGCTGGCTGACATATTTTTCCTAAATGTTACAGAGAGTAAAAGAATGCTGCCCCTTCTTGTTTTTTTTATACTATAAGTGTACTATTTGTTAATATATTTACACTTAGTTTGGATTTTTGGCAGGGATATTTTTGTCCAACCATGTACGTCACGTTATATTTGATTGAATCACATAACATGAAAACCGCAGCGCTACTTTACTATGCCCACACTACGAATGTTGCGAATGGAGGATTATTTGTTGCAGTAGCAAAAAACAAGTATGAAGGACAAAAACTGAATTTCCTGACCAAAAAGTGAAAGTGTTTTTAAACCTAAACCGAAGACATATACTGTGCAAAGGCGACCAATATTGTAGGACGAAAAGAATGAGGGTGGGTGTGGCCACGAAAGCTGGAGTGAAGAAAAAAAAAGAAGCAACTTTTCACATGTACATCCAACTGTTTTGAGCAGTGTTTATCTATTAAAACAGTGGTTCTCAAATGGGGGTACGCGAACCCCTGGGGGTACTTGAAGGTATGCCAAAGGGTACGTGAGATTTTTTTTTAAATATTTTAAAAATAGCAACAATTCAAAAATCCTTCATAAATATATTTATTGAATAATACTTCAACAAAATATGAATTTAAGTCCATAAACTGTGAAAAGAAATGCAACAATGCAATATTCAGTGTTGACAGCTAGATTTTTTGTGGACATGTTCCATAAATATTGATGTTAAAGTTTTTTTTTTTTTTAAGAAATGTTTAGAATTAAGTTCATGAATCCAGATGGATCTCTATTACAATCCCCAAAGAGGGTACTTTAAGTTGATGATTACTTCTATGTGTAGAAATCTTTATTTATAATTGAATAACTTGTTTATTTTTCAACAAGGTTTTAGTTATTTTTATATCTTTCTTTCCAAATAGTTCAAGAAAAAACACTACAAATGAGCAATTTTTTTCACTGTTATACCATTTAATAAATCAGAAACTGATGACATAGTGCTGTATTTTACTTCTTTATCTCTTTTTTTCAACCAAAAATGCTTTGCTCTGATTCGGCGGGTACTTGAATTAAAAAATTGTTCACAGTGGGTACATCACTGAATAAAGGTTGAGAACCAATGTATTAAAACATATTTTCTAAATACCGTATTTTTCGGAGTATAAATCGTTCCGGAGTAGAAGTCGCACTTGCCGAAAATGCATAATCAAAAAGGAAAAAAACGTATATAAGTCGCGCTGGAGTATAATTCGCATTTTTGGGGAAATTTATTTGATAAAATCCAACACCAAGAATAGACATTTGAAAGCAATTTAAAATAAATAAAGAATAGTGAACAACAGGCTGAATAAGTGTATGTTGTATGACGCATAAATAACCAACAGAGAAGGTGCCTGATATGTTGATGTAACATATTATGGTAAGAGTCATTCAAATAACTACAACATATAGAACATGTTATATGTTTACCAAACCACATGTCACTCCTAATTGCTAAATCCCATGAAATCTTATACGTCTAGTCTCGTACGTGAATGAGCTAAATAATATTATTTGATATTTTACGGTAATGTGTTAATAATTTCACACATAAGTCGCTCCTGAGTATAAGTCGCACCCCTGGCCAAACAAAGGCAAAAACTGTGACTTATAGTCCCAAAAATACGGTACCAAATAATGTTGTTGTTGGAAAAAAAAAAAGATACCGATAAATAGGCTGATACAATATATGTAAAGATGCCAAATTTTGGCGTCTAATCAGCCTTACCAACAACCAGTCGATCTCTAACTTAGATATAAAAAACGTGTTTTCTCAAAAGTATTAATTAATTACTATACAATTAATGTATGACTATTTTTGAAATCTTGTCATATTAATAATTATAGAAGTATTTGATGCACTATTGTAGTTGGCTGGTTGATTTTTAACCTCCATGTTGTGACTTTTTTTTCAAGTCAAGCGGGGGGGAAGGACACGAGAAGGAGGCATGTCTGTCCTTGCCCACCTTATTACTCAAGGTTAGTGCTTTTGAGGGGGGCTGACAGAAACACGGAGGGTCTACCAATGCAACTTAAAAGTTAGGTTGGGGGGTGCATGTCTGGCTATCAGGGTGAGAGCAGCTGTGAGGGTGCGGCGTCACGTGGCTGTTGTGTACGCTGATAGGAAAACACTTCTGGTCTTTCCAGTTGGACGACGTTTCCCTCACCTTCATGGACAAACTGCACGTTGTCCTCGTGGGCGGCCGTTAGTCCCCCGTCCTGCTGGGGTTCTGCGGGTAGACTCGGGGGAGGCTGATGGTACTTCTTGCCGTTGGGGCGGTTAAAC
The DNA here is from genome assembly GCF_033978795.1 of Nerophis ophidion. Lineage (NCBI taxonomy): Eukaryota > Metazoa > Chordata > Actinopteri > Syngnathiformes > Syngnathidae > Nerophis > Nerophis ophidion. The sequence continues at coordinate 11,277,297 of NC_084633.1, read as the reverse complement.
ACAATCTTGGGTGCAGGAAGCCTTGGGATAATAAAAATAGCCACATTTTGGTTTTCTTAAAGGCCTACTGAAACCCACTACTACCGATCACGCAGTCTAATAGTTTGTACATCAATGATGAAATATTAACAATGCAACACATGCCAATACGGCCGGTTTAGTATACTAAATTACAATTGTAAATTTCCCGCGGAGTTTCTTTTTGGAAAACGTCACAGAATGATGACGCGTGTTTGTGACGTCTCGGGTTGTAGCGGACATATTAGCCCAGCACGACACACGGCTAAAAGTAATCTCTTTTCATCAGTAATTACACAGTAATTTGGACATCTGTGTTGCTGAATCTTTTGCAATTTGTTCAATTAATAATGGAGACGTCAAATAAGAATGCTGTTGGTGGAAAGCGGTGGATTGCAGCTGCCTTTAGCAACCGAAACGCAGCCGGGGTTTCTTTGTTTGTTGTGAAGCTTTAACACAGAGCGGTCAAGCGAACATGTTTCTCTACATCAACCAGCAAGTTTTTGGATGGGAAAATTGTGATATTAAGTCGGCTCTTACCAGAGACTTCAGTGGATTATGCAACCTCCTCCTGCAGCTCAAAAAGGCAGCTGTGATCTTGGCTCCTCGGCTTCTTTCAAAGACACTGGCGTTCACCGCGGTCATCCAACTTTCAGGTAAGATTTTAAAGTCTCACTAAAACACTATTAAAACAATAAGCAAATAAGGGATCTTCCAGAATTATCCTAGTAAATGTGTCTAATTACATCGGAAATGCTCCCACTGCCGCCGCCTGATTTATTTTTTGTGCTTCACTCTAACTTTCCTCATCCACAAATCTTTCCTCCTCGCTCAAATTAATGGGGAAATTGTCGCTTTCTCGGTCTGAATAGCTCTTGCTGCTGGTGGCTATGATTATAAACAATGTGAGGATGTGAGAGCCCTACAACTTGTGACGTCACGCGCACATCGTCTGCTACTTCCGGAACAGGTGTTGTAAGCATTTCACCAATCTCGCGCACTTTGCAAATTATACGTCATTTCCATTGTACGCAAGCAATTTGCAAAAGGCGCGACCGTGCAAATGGACGGTTTGAGAACGGCTGAAGAAGAATTTGCGGAACCCTGCACAGAAAGCTACATCGAACAGAAGAAGAACAGCAAAACAGTCTCCCAACACTGCGTAGATGGCATCAAGGGTTAGGGTTAGTAGCCAGAACTTCCAACAAAATCAATATATAGCTGGAAGCAATTTTTGTGCATTATACAAATTGCGCCCACTGATTTGCAAAACGTGCACCACACATTATTCAAATATATAGCTGGAAGCAATTTGCAAAAAGATTGCGCATTATACACATCTGCAAAATGCGCAACTTTATTTTGCAAATTGCTCCCATTGGTATTGTGCTTACAACACAAGCAAGGCATTTTTATCAGTGACAGAAAGTTGTGAACTTTATCGTCAATGTTCTCTACTAAATCCTTTCAGCAAAAATATGGCAATATCGCGAAATGATCAAGTATGACACATAGAATGGACCTGCTATCCCCGTTTGGATAAGAAAATCTCATTTATGTAGGCCTTTAAAAATGTAAGAAAAGTCAAAGCAAGGTTGACAACAGCTGTGTGAGGGCAGCACGTGGTGCCTTTGCACAAGGTCAAACGCGCGCGCGCACACACGCACGGTTGTAAAAAGATAGACTTGAAGTCAGCACCAGTGATAAGTCACTCATTCACAGCGTTCAAAACAACACGATGTTTTTCCCAGCTACAGTGAACGCAACACTTACTCGGGCAAACTCCAGGACGCTGGCTTGTGCTTGAAGTCGTTGCTTTTGTTGTCGAGCAGCTGTGTGGGCCCTTTAAAAGACGACAGACACACATTTGACGGACATTACAGTAGCGGAGTGTGTGTGTGCTTTTGTACTTACCTGAGCGCCGCTGGGTGAGCAGTTTACTGGGACCTTTAGTGATGGTGTACATCATGCGCAGGCAGACACTTGAACTAGGAGGCAGCCCTCCAGGTGCGACACTGCCTGACTTGAAATCTCGCGATGTTTAGAGACTCGGCTAACCGGCTAGCTTAAACTCAAAACGACCGAATAACGACTAAACAAACTAACTAAAAGTTCAGTGGCAAAAACAGCACCAATACTCGCCTTTGTGTCTGTGTTTCTCTGCTTAAAGGTCATTTATGAGCTAAAATGTGTCCTTTGAGAGAGAGCGAGATAGCAGTGAGGACAGTTTCACGTAAGTTGTCATTCATGTCAGCATCGACGGTCATGTCACTGGTCCACGTGCTCAACACACCCCCTTGCGGGTCTTAAAGTGACAGTACACCTAAACACCAACACTCTTAAAGTGACAGTGCACCTAAATACCAACACTCTTAAAGAGACAGTGCACCTAAACACCAACACTCTTAAAGTGACAGTGCACCTAAATACCAACACTCTTAAAGAGACAGTGCACCTAAACACCAACACTCTTAAAGTGACAGTGCACCTAAATACCAACACTCTTAAAGAGACAGTGCACCCAAACACCAACACTCTTAAAGAGATAGTGCACCTAAATACTAACACTCTTAAAGAGACAGTGCACCTAAATACCAACACTCTTAAAGAGACAGTGCACCTAAATACCAACACTCTTAAAGAGACAGTGGACCTAAATACCAACACTCTTAAAGTGACAGTGCACCTAAATACTAACACTCTTAAAGTGACAGTGCACCTAAATACCAACACTCTTAAAGAGACAGTGCACCTAAACACCAACACTCTTAAAGTGACAGTGCACCTAAATACCAACACTCTTAAAGAGACAGTGCACCCAAACACCAACACTCTTAAAGAGACAGTGCACCTAAATACTAACACTCTTAAAGAGACAGTGCACCTAAATACCAACACTCTTAAAGAGACAGTGCACCTAAATACCAACACTCTTAAAGAGACAGTGGACCTAAATACCAACACTCTTAAAGTGACAGTGCACCTAAATACTAACACTCTTAAAGTGACAGTGCACCTAAATACCAACACTCTTAAAGAGACAGTTCACCTAAATACTAACACTCTTAAAGAGACAGTGCACCTAAATACCAACACTCTTAAAGAGACAGTGCACCTAAATACTAACACTCTTAAAGAGACAGTGCACCTAAGTACCAACAGTCTTAAAGAGACAGTGCACCTAAATACCAACACTCTTAAAGTGACAGTGCACCTAAGTACCAACAGTCTTAAAGAGACAGTGCACCTAAATACCAACACTCTTAAAGTGACAGTGCACCTAAATACCAACACTCTTAAAGTGACAGTGCACCTAAATACCAACACTCTTAAAGTGACAGTGCACCTAAATGCCAACACTCTTAAAGAGACAGTGCACCTAAATACCAACACTCTTAAAGAGACAGTGCACCTAAATACCAACACTCTTAAAGAGACAGTGCACCTAAATACCAACACTCTTGAAGAGACAGTGCACCTAAATACCAACCCCCTTAAACAGACAGTGCAACTAAATACTAACACTCTTAAAGTGACAGTGCACCTAAATACCAACACTCTTATACACACAGTGCACCTAAATACCAACACTCTTAAAGTGACAGTGCACCTAAATACCAACACTCTTAAAGTGACAGTGCACCGAAATACCAACACTCTTAAAGAGACAGTGCACCTAAATACCAACACCAACACTGTTAAACTGACAGTGCGTCTAAATACCAACACTCTTATACACACAGTGCACCAAATACCAACACTCTTAAAGTGACAGTGTATCTAAATACAAACACTCTTAAAGTGACAGTGCGTCTAAATACCAACACTTTTAAAGTGACAGTGCACCTAAATACCGACACTCTTAAAGTGACAGTGCACCTAAATACCAACACTCTTATACACACAGTGCACCAAATACCAACACTCTTAAAGTGACAGTGTATCTAAATACAAACACTCTTAAAGTGACAGTGCGTCTAAATACCAACACTCTTAAAGTGGCAGTGCACCTAAATACCGACACTCTTAAAGTGACAGTGCACCTAAATACCAACACTCTTATACACACAGTGCACCAAATACCAACACTCTTAAAGTGACAGTGTATCTAAATACAAACACTCTTAAAGTGACAGTGCGTCTAAATACCAACACTCTTAAAGTGGCAGTGCACCTAAATACCAACACTCTTAAAGTGACAGTGCACCTAAATACAACACCAACACTCTTAAAGAGACAGTGCGTCTAAATACAAACACTCTTAAAGTGACAGTTCACCTAAATACCAACACTCTTAAAGTGACAGTGCACCTAAATACCAACACTCTTAAAGTGACAGTGCACCTAAATACCAACACTCTTAAAGAGACAGTGCACCTAAATACAAACACTCTTAAAGAGACAGTTCACCTAAATACCAACACTCTTAAAGAGACAGTGCACCTAAATACCAACACTCTTAAAGAAACAGTGCACCTAAATACGCAACACTAACAGTCTTAAAGAGACAGTGCGCGTAAATACGCAACACCAACAGTCTTAAAGAGACAGTGTGCCTAAATAGAAACACCAACAGTCTTAAAGAGACAGTGTGCCTGAATAGAAACACCAACAGTCTTAAAGAGACAGTGCGCCTAAATAGAAACACCAACAGTCTTAAAGAGACAGTGTACCTAAATATGCAACAGCAACAGTCTTAAAGAGATAGTGGCCTAAATAGAAACACCAACAGTTGTAAAAAAGAGACAGTGTACTTAAATACGCAACACCAACAGTCTTAAAGAGACAGTGCACCTGAATATGCAACAGCAACAGTCTTAAAGAGACAGTGCACCTGAATATGCAACAGCAACAGTCTTAAAGAGACAGTGGCCTAAATAGAAACACCAACAGTCGTAAAAAGAGACAGTGTACTTAAATACGCTACACCAACAGTCTTAAAGAGACAGTGCTGCAGTGTAGTATTTCTGTTTTTTTTGTATTTATGAATGATATATTTAAAATACAGAAGAGTATATTTATTGTTTGACAATTACACAGTTGTATGTAATAATTAGCAATTCCACAAGAAGGCAGCAATCCAACTTAAGAACAATGCTGAATAATATTATTACTTAATTTTACAACACTATATATGTGAATGAAGGGAGACCCTTAATAGTATAGGTATTTGTACTTATAACCATAGTACTGTAGTGTAATATTTCTTGTTTTTATTATGTATTAATGATATTTTTAAAATACAGAACAGTATATGTATTGTGTTTGACAATTACACAGTCGTGTGTAATAACTAGTAGTTCCACAAGAGGGCAGCAATACAACTTAATTCCATTAGGTTGCAATTGTAAATGAAGGGGTTATTTCACAACCTTCCTTAGTTTTTAAAGAAAAAAAAATCAAATTGGCATTTCAAGTTCACTTTTTGAGTAATATTTTTAATTGAATGTAATTATTTTATGTAAATGTAATGCTAAATTAAGACACAAAAAGCAACAATTAAACCATTTTAAATGTGAATTAATTTATTCAACTGACAATTAACTCCTGAACAATCTCAAATAATTGTATTTCATCCATTCAAAAAAATTTTCTAAGTTTAAAACATTTTATCATTTAAATTAACAAGATATTTTTCTACTTGTTAATTATTGAATTCTGCTTACAAAAATATTTTTTTAATTATGTTCACAAAAAAATAAATACATTTACAAGATTGATAAGAAAGAAGCAAAATAAATCAGTTTACTGAAAAAGCCATCCATCCATCCATTTTCTACCGCTTATTCCCTTTCGGGGTCGCGCGGGGCGCTGGCGCCTATCTCAGCTACTATCGGGCCAATTTTGGAAAAAAAAAACAACACATGCGGCTGATGCATTGAATATTGTTGGAATCACTGAAGACAACATACAGTAATAAAGCTTGTTATGACTTGATTTAATGGGATCTTTGTGCCATAAGTAATAATAAGCTGTAGCTGTGTATACAAGTGTGCAATGACGAGGCAAACAAACCGTCACTGAGGGTTGTCAGTATTGTGTGTGCTCACTGAGCAAATATGCTCCAGGAGTTGGTCACAATGTTGAGGACTGCGATGTTTGTCCCTCACGGCCTCCACTTCCTTCTTTAGGAGCACTGGAAGGATCGAGCTGCCTTCCTTCAAAACCTCTGCAAGGACAAAAAAAGGTAGGACATTGCTAGGCTTGTCAATCAGACATCAGTTATTAAGGACGTCAAACAATTAATATATTTCAGCGGGAATAATCACATTGTTCATAGTTAATGAGAATTGTTTGCGATGATTGCAGATAGACACAACTGTTCATCATTAATAAGTGTAACATAGCTATATGATTTTAAAGGCTTACTGAAATTAGATTTTCTTATTCAAACGGAGATAGCAGGTCCATTCTATGTGTCATACTTGATCATTTTGCGATATTGCTATATTTTTGCTGAAAGGATTCAGTAGAGAACATCGACGATAAAGTTCGCAACTTTTGGTCGCTAATAAAAAAGCCTTGCCTGTACCGGAAGTCGCAGACGATGTGTCGTGACGTCACCGGTGTGAGGGCTCCTCACATCCTCACATTGTTTATAATGTGAGCCTCCAGCAGCAAGAGCTATTCGGACCGAGAAAGCGACAATTTCCCCATTAATTTAAGCGAGGATGAAAGATTCGTGGATGAGGAAATTTAGAGTGAATGACTGGAAAAAAAAAAAAAAAAAAGGCAATTGCATTGGGAGCAATTCAGATGTTTTTAGACACATTTACTAGGATAATTCTGGGAAATCCCTTATCTGCCTATTGTGTTGCTAGTGTTTTAGTGAGGTAACTAGTACCTGATACTCGCAGGGGTGTGGCCACGGGTGTTTTGACGCCAGTCTCTGAGGGAAGACACGGCAGCTGCAGCAGGACAGAAGCTCCGCTGATCTCCGGTAAGAGGTGACTTATTACCACAATTTTCTCACCGAAAACTGCCGGTTGACATGTAGTCGGGATCCATGTTCGCTTGACTGCTCTGATCCATAGTAAAGCTTCACCTCCAGGAATTTTAAACAAGGAAAAAACGTGTGTTTGTGTGGCTAAAGGCCAAGAGCTTCCCAATTCCACCTTTCTACTTTGACTTCTTCATTATTAATGGAACAAATTGCAAATGATTCAGCAACACAGATTTTCAAAATACTGTGTAACTGCGCGATGAAAAGAGACGACTTTTAGCCGTAAGTGGTGCTGGGCTAATATTTCCCCTCCAACCAATAACGTCACAAACACACGTCATCATACGCGTCATCATTCCGTGACGTTTTCAACAGGAAACTCCGCGGGAAATTTTAAATTGTAATTTAGTAAACTAAACCGGCCGTATTGGCATGTGTTGCAATGTTAATATTTCATCATTGATATACAAAGTATCAGACTGCGCGGTCAGTAGTAGTGGGTTTCAGTAGGCCTTTAAAGTTCTTTAAAACTATGACTGGCCAATTTGTTCGCTTTAATGACATGTTTTTAAACAGCTCAACACAAAGAGGACATAAATCCGCTTTTAATGACAAAAAAAAAAAAAAAAGACCTGAACAGCGTTGGTGTATCCCGACAGTTTCAGTTCCTGCTGTATCAGAAGAAAGAGGAACTCCACCATGTTTGGATACCAGTTTCACACATTATTCAGCCAAATTGTGGATTGTGATGATCACGGTTTGATTGCCAAAGATCTCAACCATGTCAACCAGAACATGTTGCAAAGGAATATACAAAATACTTTAGCCTGCCAGAAAATGTGTTTACGGTGAAACTGTATGCTTTCATTGTTTGCTGGACATTTGGTGGGCCTACCCTTGCTCTTTGTATTTGGATAATTTAATTTTTTTAAACAAACAAAAATAATACATTTAATCACAAAAAATGATTGCGTCCCAAATTGAAATACCTATTCCAGGAGGTTGTGTAAGCACGAGCAAAGTAACTCAAAAAGTTATGTGCGTATTTCCAGCAAACCTTTAGGAAGTGTCTGAAATTGAATAAGGAACATTGTATTTTGGGGCTGATCCGGATAATTTCTACTGCATTAC
>NC_084633.1:10269205-10324205 GCF_033978795.1 Nerophis ophidion | reverse complement strand
GGTGAGAAAATTGTGGTAAAAAGTCGCCTCTTACCGGAGAACTGCGGACCTTGCGCCGTCCATGCAGCTGCCGTGACTTCCCTCAGAGACTGGCGTCAACACACCCGTGGACACACCCCTCAGACTTAGACTTAGACTTAGACTTAGAAAATCTTTATTGTCCCAGAGGGGCAATTTGGTTTGCAGCAGTAGTCATTAAAAACAAGGTACAACAATAAAAACGAGGTACAAGAGTAAAAACAAGGTACAACAGTAAAAACAAGGTACAACAATAAAAACGATGTACAAGAGTAAAAACAAGGTACACCAGTAAAAACAAGGTACGAATACACAAAATACATACAACATACAAACCATCATAAAGCTAAAAACTAAAAACATTTGTAATACAATAAAAACTAATCACACGTCGCGTCCCACTAAAGTGATTACATAGTAGCTAAGCTTGTTTAAGGAGCTCATTTATAAAAAACACAGCTGAAGGAACAAAGGATCATATGTATCGACTATCAGGTACTATTTAACTCACTAAAACACTAGCAACACATTAGAAATATAAGGGATTTCCCAGAGTTATCCTAGTAAATGTGTCTAAAAACATCTGAATCGCTCCCAATGCAATCGCCTTTTTTAAATTTTTTTTTTTACTTTATTTATTTTATTTAGTTTTTCTAGTCCTTCACTATCAATATCCTCATCCACAAATCTTTCATCCTCGCTCGAATTAATGGGGAAATTGTCGCTTTCTCGGTCCGAATAGCTCTTGATGCTGGAGGCTCCCATTATAAACAATGTGAGGATGTGAGGAGCCCTCACACCGGTGACGTCATCGTCTGCTACTTCCGGTAAAGGCAGGGCTTTTTTTATTAGCGACCAAAAGTTGCGAACTTTATCGTCGATGTTCTCTACTAAAAAATTTAAAATATGGCAATATCGCGAAATGATCAAGTATGACACATAGAATGGACCTGCTTTCCTCGTTTAAAGGGGAACATTATCACAATTTCAAAAAAAGCTTTAAAGTTCTTGATTTTCGCTATTTGCGATGCGACTGTCCATTTCCCTGTGACGTCATACAGGGCTGCCAAAACAAACAACATGGCGGTTACCACAGCAAGATATAGCGACATTAGCTCGGATTCAGACTCGGATTTCAGCCGCTTAAGCGATTCAACAGATTACGCATGTATTGAAACAGATGGTCGGAGTATGGAGGCAGATAGCGAAAACGAAATTGAAGAAGAAACTGAAGCTATTGAACGAATAGCTATTGACGCTATTCGGGCATGGCATGGGTGTACCTAATGAAGTGGCCCATAGCATGGCTGCCTTATTAGCATCGCCGGTAAAATGTGCGGACCAAACGATCAGGACTTTCGCATCTTGTGACACTGGAGCAACTTAAATCCGTCGATTGGTAAGTGTTTGTTTCGCATTAAATGTGGGTATCTAGTTTCAAATGTACATACAGCTAGCGTAAATAGCATGTTAGCATCGATTAGCTGGCGGTCATGCCGTGACCAAATATGTCTGATTAGCACATAAGTCAACAACATCAACAAAACTCACCTTTGTGATTTTGTCTACTTAATCGTTGGAAATGCATCTGCAGGTTATCCATACATCTCTGTGCCATGTCTGCCTTAGCATCGCCGGTCAAATGTGGAGACACTCTGGCACATTCAATGGGGGTCTGGCGGAAGATTTCTTGCCAGTGGTGCAACTTGAATCCCTCCCTGTTAGTGTTGTTACACCCTCCGACAACACACCGACGAGGCATGATGTCCCCAAGGTTCCAAAAAATAGTCGAAAAAACGGAAAATAACTGAGCTGAGACCCGGTGTTTGTAATGTGAAAATGAAAATGGCGGGTGTATTACCTAGGTGACGTCACGTTCTGACGTCATCGCTAAAAGACAGATAAACATAAAGGCGTTTAACCTTCGCCTTGTGTTAGGGTCAGCACCGACCCATTTTAGTTTTCAAATGCATAAAAAAACACATAAATGTATGTTTTTTGCATCAATGCTTTTTGACTTTGTCAGGAACCTCTATTTTAACAAAACAAAACATTTTTTTTGTGTTTCACTAAATTATAAAATGCTCTGGTTGAAATTATGACCTTGGTGTTGTTAGGGTCGGTTTTGACCCAATTATAAAAATAAGATTTTCAAGCAATAATTACAGCTAAAACTAAACACACTGACAGCCAGCTCCTCTCCCAATCATGTGAGCTTTAGGGGATTCTCAGTTTACCTTGTTATCCAGTACAAAAACAAACAAAGACGGGCATGTCCAGACATGTGAGGTCAATTCAGTATAAAATGATTAAAATGAAAACATAAATACAATTTATTTAAGAGATATGTTCTAATATCCCTCAGTTATAGTCAAGTAACACAACATTTTATTTATTTTTTCTTTATTTATACAATTCTCTTGAGGTTCATTTTACCATTTTTTTAAATTGAAATCGTGGGGTATACTAATAAAAAACAGGCCCAATGGCCCACACCAAAAATATTAAAAACCAATATTTTCGTGGATTAGGAACCCTAGAAAGGCAACCAAGAGATAAGAAACCAATTGGATGATAGATAATTGTTTTTAGTGTATTTTACAGCTGATTTAAGACATGGGTCAAAACCGACCCGTTAACATAAGAGATGGTAACAGGAAGCTAACACAAGAGGAAGGTTAATTTGCCAAAATTCGCCCAGTTAGAGTTCGGAAATCGGTTAAAAAAATCTGTGTGGAGTTTGCATGTTCTCCCCGTGAATGCGTGGGTTCCCTCCGGGTACTCCCGCTTCCTCCCACTTCCAAAGACATGCACCTGGGGATAGGTTGATTGGCCACACTAAATTGGCCCTAGTGTGTGAATGTGAGTGTGAATGTTGTCTGTCTATCTGTGTTGGCCCTGCGATGAGGTGGCGACTTGTCCAGGGTGTACCCCGCCTTCCGCCCAATTGTAGCTGAGATAGGTGCCAGCGCCCCCCGCGACCCCGAACGGGAATAAGCGGCAGAAAATGGATGGATGGATGGAAATACATGGTCTTTTTTCTGCAACATCAAGGTATATATTGACGCTTGCATAGGTTTGGTGATAATGTTCCCCTTTAAATACGAAAATCTCATGTCAGTAGGCTTTTAAAGCTGAATGAAAATAAATGAAAGTGTTAACTGGAGGGAAGTGGAACATGATGTGGAGATTGTAAACCAATGAGGTGTGAGAGTGTTGGTTCCTTCCAGCCAATCGCAGCCAGAAGGTGGAGTGTCGACTTTAAAGTTCCAACTCAAGTTGTGCAAACGTCAAGTGTGTCGCCCACACGGACTCCAAGCTCTCAGCCTGCACGAATGCAACCTCCGTGGCAGCCTCGGATGCGTGAAAACAACCAATAACTGTAGAACGGGAGGCTTGGTTGGAGGATTTTTAACCTGCGCGCGTCGTGCGTAAAAGGCGCACTGACTCCTTTTTTTTTTTTTTTTTTTTTTTTTTTAATTTAAGGTTGCGGTGATATTTGAATCATGCTGAAAATGACCGAGGATCACGACAAGTGTGTGGGCGACCACCCGTGCAGCCCCTCGGGCAGCAACAGCTCCATGTCTCAGGAGGACTCCGACTCCGACGCGCCGTCCTCGCCGACGGGCTCCGACGGCCAAGCGTCTCTGCTCGCCGGTTTGGCCAAGAAGTTGGACTCGGAGGACGACGATCGTTTCCCGGCGTGCATACGGGACGCCGTCTCTCAGGTTCTGAAGGGCTACGACTGGTCCCTGGTGCCCATGCCGGTGCGGGGGAACGGATCCTTGAAGAACAAACCGCACGTCAAGAGGCCCATGAACGCCTTCATGGTTTGGGCCCAGGCTGCCCGCAGGAAGCTGGCGGACCAGTACCCGCACCTGCACAACGCCGAACTGAGCAAAACACTGGGCAAACTGTGGCGGTGAGAAAACTGGCTTTTTTGATGAAATAAAACAAAAGTTATCTAGAAGCATGCGTAAAAGTAGGCACAAATTAAAGCGAGTCTTGGACTGTTAACTTTAAGCCAAGGGTGTCAAAATGACGGTCCGCGGGCCGGATCAGGCCCACCAACAAGTTTTATCCGGCCCGCGAGATGAGTTTGCTAAATATAAAATATAAGCTGAAATTTTTGAATGAAAGAAAACTGTTATAATGGATTAAGCGGTGGAAAAATGGATGGATGGATGGATGTCCACAATAGCGATTATTTGTGTCCTCTCGTAGCAATGTGCCCTGTTAAGATAGAGCAGTGTTTTTCAACCACTGTGCCGTGAGATAGTCTGGTGTGCTGTGGGAGATGTCATTTCACCTATTCGGGTTAAAAATATCCATTGCAAACTAGATAGGGTACTTTATCGATTCATTCAGGAAAATTTAAATTCCAGCAGCAGTGTACAGAATTGAGATCAAATTTAAAAAGTAAGTAATGGGGGTGTAAATGGAAATAAAATACAAGATATCACAATAAGAATAACAATAAAAAGCAACAATAAGAATCAAACAATATAACGGTAAAAATAAGAAATATAACAAGAGAAATCCGGCAGTAGTGACCATGTTATGAAAATGTATTGCATTTTTTTTTTGCTGTTTATTTCAGTATTGTTATTGTCATCCTAGTACCCCCTGCCCCCCAGAGAGGAGTTGTACACTGATTGTTATTTATTACTTCTGTACTCTTGTCTTGTTCTGTATTTTCTATAGTATTTTGTATTTCTATAGTGTTTTGTATATTGTACAGGATTGCTTATTATTTTTATTGGTTAGTAGTCTGTTTATTTCAATTGTTAGTTTTTTTTCCTTTATTATCTCTTGTGTTATTTATTTTACCCCATATTTGTTCTCACTACCGCACCTTGAGTTGGAGTCTTTAATCTCGTTATATGCAAATATAATGACAATAAAGTCCATTCTATTCTATTCTATACTACTATTACTAGTAATTATAATCCGCAAATGTGCCGTTTTTGAGTGTCGGTGCTGTCTCAGGCTCGGCAGAGTAACCGTGTAATACTCGACGACAGCGGGAGGCAGGGTGCAGGTAAAAAAAAAAAGGTATTTAATGCTTAAACCAAAAATAAACAAAAGGTGAGTGCCACTAAAACGAAACCAAAACTGAACTGGCTGCAAAATAAACAAAAACAGAATGCTGGACGACAGCAAAGACTTGTGTGGAGCAGACGGCGTCCACAAAGTACATCCGAACATGACATGACAATCAACAATGTCCCCACAAAGAAGGACAGCGACAACTTAAATGGTCTTGATTGCTAAAACAAAGCAGGTGCGGGAAATAACGTTTAAAGGAAGACATGAAACTGCTACAGAAAAATACCAACAAAACAGGAAAAATCACCAAAATAGGAGCGCAAGACAAGAACTAAAACACTACACAGAGGAAGACACCAAAAAACTCCAAATAAGTCAGGGTATGATGTGAAAGGTGGTGACAGTACACCTACTTTGAGACAAGAGCTATAGTGATGCATGCTTAATTATGGTTTGAATTCATATCCAACAATTGCGAGACCGACTTTTTATTGTCCCTATCAGCTGCTAAGTTTAATTTTTTTATGTATTCTGCTGGCGGTGTACCTCAGATTTTTTTCAATGAAAAAAATGTGCCTTGGCTTTAGAAAAGGTTGAAAAACACTGATATAGAGGACCTGGGACACATTATCTGGACACACATATATATGGTGAAATAATTTGTATCCCCCTTCAACTTGAAATAAGCCTAAATTCACACGTTTTGTACAGAATGAACAACTTCAGTTGAGGAAAATGGGTAAATAATAATGATATTAATAATAATCAATATTATTATTAATTCCATCTTCTGATATATTAAAAATTAACGTCAGTGGGAGCATTTTTTAAACTCCGCCGGACTCAATTCCACCTATTTCCCTGGTGAACATTATTACATAATTTATTCAGAAAGTAGAAATGACAACAAAGGAACATAGAACACTATTAACTACAAAATGTAAAAAAATAAACACATTATAATTTTGTATATTTCTAGGTTGTGCTTGTTCTATTTTTTTAAAACAGAAAACAATCTAATGTTGTCTTTATTTTTAAGTTATCATGCAATGGTTTTACCAGTCAGGCCCACTTGGGCATAGATTCTCCTTAATGTGGCCCCTGACCTAAAAATGAGTTTGACACCACTGCTTTAAGAGTTTTTAGTACAAAAAAAGCCATCCCCCTCGAACTTATCATTATCATTGACTCATCCAGATATTCATGGTAAATATTATTTTCGTTTTTTAACAGTTTGCTCTCGGAGAGCGAGAAGAGGCCGTTCGTGGACGAAGCGGAGCGTCTGAGGGTTCAGCACAAGAAAGACCACCCGGACTATAAGTACCAGCCTCGGCGACGGAAGAATGTCAAACCGGGCCAGAGCGACTCGGACTCTGGCGCCGAGCTGGCCCATCACCACATGTACAAAGCCGAGCCGGGGATGGCGGGACTGGCGGGGATGTCGGACGGCCACCACCACCCTGACCACGCCGGTGAGTGGCCTCTTCAAGGCTGTGGCAAAGAAATCTCTATTTTGTTTACAAACCCCAATTCCATATGAGTTGGGAAATTGTGTTAGATGTAAATATAAACAGAATACAATGATTTGCAAATCCTTTTCAACCCATATTCAGTTGAATGCACTACAAAGACAAGATATTTGATGTTCAAACTCATAAACTTTGTTTTTTTTTTGCAAATAATAATTAACTTAGAATTTCCTGGCTGCAACACGTGCCAAAGTAGTTGGGAAAGGGCATGTTCACCACTGTTTTACATCACCTTTTGGTTTAAAAACACTCAATAAACATTTTGGGAACTGAGGAAACTAATTGTTGAAGCTTTGAAAGCGGAATTCTTTCCCATTCTTGTTTTATGTAGAGCTTCAGTCGTTCAACACTCCGGGGTCTTTGGTGTCGTATTTTACGCTTCATAATGTGCCACACATTTTCGATGGGAGACAGTTTTGGACTGGAGGCGGGTCAGGAAAGTACCCGCACTCTTATATTACGAAACCACGCTGTTGTAACACGTGGCTTGGCATTGTCTTGCTGAAATAAGCAGGGGCATTAATGATAATGTTGCTTGGATGACAACATATTTTGCTCCAAAACCTGTATTAATGGTGCCATCACAGATGTGTAAGTTACCCATGCCTTGGGCACTAATACATCCCCATACCATCACAGATGCTAGCTTTTGAAGTTTGCGCCTATAACAATCCGGATGGTTATTTTCCTCTTTGTTTCGGAGAACACCACGTCAACAGTTTCTAAATATAATTTGAAATGTTGATTCGTCAGACCACAGAACACTTTTCCACTTTGCATCAGTCTATGTTGGATGAGCTCGGGCCCAGCGAAGCCGGCGGCGTTCCTGGGTGTTGTTGATAAATGGGTTTTGCTTTGCATAGTAGAGTTTTAACTTGCACTTACAGATGTAGCGACCAACTGTAGTTACTGACAGTGGTTTTATGAAGTGTTCCTGAGCCCATGTGGTGATATCCTTTACACACTGATGTCAGTTTTTGATGCAGTACCGCCTGAGGGATCAAAGGTCCGTGATATCATCGCTTACGTGCAGTGATTTCTCCAAATTCTCTGAACCTTTTGATGATTTTACGGACCGTAGATGGTAAAATCCCTAAATTCCTTGCAATAGCTCGTTGAGAAATGTCGTTCTAAAACTGTTCGACAGTTTGATTATAAATTGGTGACCCTCGCCCCATCCTTGTTTTTGAATTACTTAGCATTTCATGAATGCTGCTTTTATACCCAATCATGGCACCCACCTGTTCCCAATTAGCCTGAACACCTGTGGAATGTTCTAAATAAGTATTTGATGAGTATTTCTCAACTTTATCAGTATTTATTGCCACATTTCCCAACTTCTTTGTCACGTGTTGCTGGCATCAAATTCTAAAGTTAATGATTTGCAAACAAAAAATGTTTTATCAGTTTGAACATCAAATATGTTGTCTTTGTAGCATATTCAACTGAATATGGGTTGAAAATGATTTGCAAATCATTGTAATCCGTTTATATTTACATCTAACACAATTACCCAACTCATATGGAAACGGGGTTTGTAG
Source organism: Nerophis ophidion (assembly GCF_033978795.1). NCBI lineage: Eukaryota > Metazoa > Chordata > Actinopteri > Syngnathiformes > Syngnathidae > Nerophis > Nerophis ophidion. The sequence continues at coordinate 10,316,068 of NC_084633.1, read as the reverse complement.
AAAATGACATAATTGTTCCCATTTTGTCATACCAGGACAGCCGCACGGCCCCCCGACGCCGCCCACCACCCCCAAAACGGACCTGCACCACGGCCCCAAGCAGGACCTGAAGCACGAGGGCCGCCGCCTGCCCGACAACAACAACGGCGGCGGCGGCAGCAGGCAAAAACATCGACTTCAGCAACGTGGACATCTCGGAGCTCAGCACCGACGTCATCAGCAACATGGAGACGTTCGACGTGCACGAGTTCGACCAGTACCTCCCCTTGAATGGCCACGCCTCCTCCGCCGCCGCCGCCGCCACCCTGTCCTCTGAGCACGGGCTGACCGCCTACGGCTCCTCGTACGGCGGTTGGAGTCGCAAGAACGCCATGTCCTCCTCGCCGCCCGAGGTGGCCCAGCACCGCCTCCACATCAAAACGGAGCAGCTGAGCCCGAGCCACTACAGCGACCACTCCCACGGCTCGCCCTCGCACCCCGACTACGCCACCTACAGCAGCCAGGCCAGCGTCACCACGTCCGCCGCCTCCTTCCCCGCCTCCCAGTGTGACTATACCGACCTCCAGAGCTCCAGCTACTACAACCCTTACTCCGGCTACCCCTCCACCCTCTACCAGTACCCCTACTTCCACTCCCCCAGGCGGCCTTACAGCAGCCCCATCCTCAACAGCCTGTCCATGGCGCCTGCTCACAGCCCCACAGCCGCCAGCTGGGACCAGCCCGTCTACACCACACTGACCCGACCTTAGATCGGGGGCCAGGGACGTCGGGTCGAAGCACTACTAACGAAGGAAGCAATTAAAAAAAAAAGTGCCTGCTGATTTTATACAAAAAAAAGACACTTCTTACGGACGTTTTGTACACCAAGAGAAATATATAGGCGGCGCCTCCATGAGGATGTATTCTCGCCTGTACGCCTACGTTGTGTACATTCCCCGCACTAACAACCTCTTTTACACAGAAGTCTCCCTCACACTGCCTGCAAAAGCCACGGCCGACTTTTTTTCATCAAAGCTATTACAGAGCTGGGACATCACCTGTGTGAAAGGATATCTTGCGATGCTAGGTGGATAATAAATGCTATAGTTTTTGTAATTTATTTTAATCCCCACCGCTGACAAGCGGCTAGCAGTTTATGTGTCTCCATAAACCTCTAAACTAATAATAATAATCTCCACTACAGCTGCATTTATTTGTATATTAATTATTGTTATCACTGGAGGATGAAGTCAAACACAATATAGAGCAGTGGTTCTTAACCTTGTTGGAGATACCGAACCCCACCAGTTTCATATGCGCATTCACTGAACCATTCTTTAGTAAAAAAAAAAAATATATATATATATATATATATATATATATATATATATATATACAGTTATATTTTTTTTACTGGTGCACAAAATTATATATGTATGTATGTATATATGTATGTATATATATATATATATATATATATATATATATATATAGTATATATATATATATATATATATATGTATGTATGTATGTATGTATGTATATATGTATATATATATATGTATGTATATATATATATGTATGTATATATATATGTGTATATATATGTATGTATGTATGTATGTATGTATATATGTATGTATATATATATGTATGTATATATATATGTGTATATATATGTATGTATATATATATATGTGTATATATATATATATATATACACATATATATACATACATATATATATATATATATACATATACATATGTATATATATATATATATATATATATATATGTATATATATATATATATATATATATATATATATATATACATATACATATGTATATATACATATATGTATGCATAGCTCGGTTGGTAGAGTGGCCGTGCCAGCAACTTGAGGGTTGCAGGTTCGATTCCCGCCTCCACCGTCCTAGTCACTGCCGTTGTGTCCTTGGGCAAGACACTTTACCCACCTGCTCCCAGTGCCACCCACACTGGTTTAAATGTAACTTAGATATTGGGTTTCACTATGTAATGCGCTTTGAGTCACTTAAGAAAAGCGCTATATAAATATAATTCACTTCACTTCATATGTATATATATTTTTCCAAATTCAAGACAAAGTTATGTTTTGTTTACTGGTGCACAAAATGAACCATTCTTGAACATCACCTTGTTCAAAGAACAAAACCAACACGCTGCATTAACTCATAACAAATTACACACAGTGTGGGACTTCTGCTCGTTTGCTGTATCCATAATACGCCGACCGGTAGAAGTTTTTATTTACAGGATGAGTCGGGTGTGTCTTGACCTCCGCGGCAGAGGCTCCACCGAACCCCTGAGGCCGACTCACCGAACCCCTAGGGTTCGATCGAACCCAGGTTAAGAACCACTGATATAGAGGGAGAGAGTAAGGATCTAGTGTTGATATTGTTAAACTGTCAATAGTACTCGCCAGTTAAATCACCAAAATGATTCCCGAGCGCGGCCACCGCTGCTGCTCACTGCTCCCCTCACTTTCCAGGAGGCTGGAACAAGAGTATGGGTCAAACGCAGAGACTAATTTCACCACACCTAGTGTATGTGCGACTATCAGTGGTACTTTACTCCGAAATACATTTGAAAATGTACAAGTTTATCAATGCGATCTGTATCGGTATCAACCGATCTCACTCATGGATGATCGGAATCGGCAGCGGAAAACCAAGATCGGAACATCCCCAGTGAATGTATATATCCTGTCTTTTGAAGGATTCTGTGTAAAAGGCCAAAATGTCGGACCGCAGCTTTTTTCACATCGTTGTGTGAAAGAGGCTGCATGAGAACCACCAGCAGCAAGCCATCTTGGCCTTTTTACACAGAATCCAATGAAAAGGTGTGATATTGCAGGGATAGAATTGCTTCCGACACACCAGGACGAGGTCTATCCGGTCGGGATGTAGACTGAAGTCGGTACTTTTACACATACCCACCGAATTCCGCCGGTACAACGCCGTACCGCTTCACATAAAATCCGATATTTTGTAACACATGAAATCACGTCGGGGTATATTCGTAATAGCGTTGTAATTTCCCCGTGCCAACAAAACAAGCATGCCTGGTAGAAAGCGCTCAAAAACAAATGCACCAGCTCAATGCTGATTTACATTGAATTTGCGATATCCATGCTACTAATTAGCGATTTTACACTTAAACTCGGCCAAATGTGGTAATCAAGATTACACGCCACAGTCAAACGGTATATATTTACATATACATATGTATACTTACAGTATAAACATTTTGGAGGTTGCAACAAAAGACAAATGGCACATTCCTGCTCAGTGGCCTAGGTCCTGAGTTCAAACCTCGGCCGAGTCATACCAAAGACTATAAAAATGGGACCCATTACCTCCCTGCTTGGTACTTGGCATCAAGGGTTGGAATTGGGGGTTAAATCACCAAAAATGATTCCTTGAGCGCGGCCACCGCTGCTGCTCGCTGCTCCCCTCACCTCCCTAGGGGTGCAACAAGGGAATTGGTCAAATGCGGAGACTAATTTCACCACACCTAGTGTGTGTGTGACTATCAGTGGTACTTTAACTTTAACTTCAACCTAATGGCAAAGACTACTTCCTGGTCTCGGCAACACGTGGTAACCTGTACACACTACTGCCATCTAACATCTTAGAATTGCAACTGCATGCAACGTCTACTATATAAGACTTGCAAATGAAAACAAACAAGATATAAACAAGTCATTGTAGGGCTATATAAGTAAACATTGATTGATTGATCTCTCGTTTCGGTTGTACTCCTTCCGACATTCCCTTTTTACACAGTCGCTACATTTACCATACCATACCATACCATACCAACTTTATTCATAAAGCCCTTTAAAAACAACCACAGTTGAAGAGTTGAAGAACAAAGGGCTGTACACCACAAGGAAATAAAGGCAAAGGACAGACTTAAAACAAAAAAAAAAAAACTTTTAAAACAGACTTCAAAAACACATTGAAATAGCAAATACAAATTATCTTAAGTAGAATTTGTTAGATAAAAAGCAGTTGAAAAGTTAAAAAAGTTAAAAACAGTTTAAAGTCTCATGCCGGGTTGAAAGGCAGTGAATAAAAGTGGGTTTTAAGAAGGGTCTTAAAAATAGCCAAATTATTCCAGTGAGCTGTTTCTTTACAGAGCAGCAATTTTCCAAAAAGTCACAAGATGACGTTTCATGTTCTGGGGTGACATCTATACAATTACCGTATTTCCTTGAATTGCCGCCGGGGCGCTAATTAATTTAAAACATCTTCTCACTCCTGCGCTCACCAAAGGCATGCGGTAAAAGTAAGCATGCGCTAATTATTCTAAAACCTCTTTTCACTCCGGCACTTACCAAAGGCATGCAGTAAAAAAATTTAGTGTGATGTAAGTTCGGACCTTAAATCCTACTGAATAGCTCTTAATCTTCATCCCTTTATGCGATTTCAAATTACCGGTATTGAAATCAGCCTCCTCCATTTTGAAAATGATGACAGGGGAAGTGTCACTCGTGACGTCACGAGTTTGATTCAAGGCAGGCGCGTACTATATGCCCTGCGGCAATTCAAGGAAATACGGTATTATATATGACGTCATCAGCATTTCCTGTGATGTATGAATTCATATTGGCAACCTCTTATTTTTTTGGGCCTTTTTTCCTTTCACACAACCTCTGTTAGGGAAGGCAGGTTAAGAAAAAAATGCCGTTTTTTGCAGGCAGTGTGACTCCTGAAATCAAACTTTAAATAATCCAAATGCTTGTTGGAGAGCAACCATGGCCTCCAAGCCTTATTGGACATTCCCTTTTTTTTTTTTTTGCAGCCGGACACAAGGTGAAATATTGGCGGGACGACTTGTTGACATTAAAAAAGGGGGCTTAAGTTTCCAGGGGGTTTAAATAATTGTGAGTTTTTGGAATATCCAGTGTATAACAGCTCTGCACATGTGGCTCAAGTCTTAACAAAAAAAAACTATGAAAGTGGAAAAGTCTTTATATATACATTATATAAATATATATATTTATGTTCATGCGGTTTATTTTTTGAGTGGATTTTTTTGAATTGGTATTTTTTTTGTTGCTTGGATTAAAGTGGTGGTAAAGGCGTAATTCCAGAAAAGGCACCAGTCCTTGATTAAGGGTGGGGGGGGCGAAACAGGTGTCGGCAAGTTGCGCCTGGCAAATTGCGATTCGTCATGACGGAAGGGTAAAGGAAACGGGGTAAAATAACCGCTCGCTCTGAGTGACGCGTCAGCTGGAGCGACACATGTTGTGTATACGTGTGTGTTAGCGTGTGTCCATGCACAAATCCTATATGTAAATGTTGGAGTCCATTTCCTGGCGGGCGCCCTTTAACCTTTTATGCCCGTTTTTTTGTTTTTTTAATCTCAGCTGCCATCAAGTGCCGATGTACTGCTTCCCGTCTTGCACAAAACGTCTTTGTGCCTTTTTTTTTTCTTGAATGATCAGTATTTCCAAAAGGACGGAGGCAGACATGATTCTTTCTTGTGTCGTTCCTGCATTCTGTTTTTGTACATTATGACCATGTGTAATTTTAAAGAAAAGGTTGTAAAAAAAAAAAAAAAAAAAAGGCTGTTGTTCTATTAACTTCGAGTTGTTTTTCCCCATTTTCTCACACACACACACACACACACACACACACACACACACACACACTCGTGCAAAGCTAACACATTCGCTGGCTGATTTATTTTGTTGTTTTTAAAAAAAATAAAATACATGTTCCTTTATAACTCCGATCGCCTTGTCTGTTTTTAAAGCGCTGGAAATAATAAATACTGAGTATCCATCCATTTTCTACCGCTTATTCCCTTTCGGGGTCGCGGGGGGCGCTGGCGCCTATCTCAGCTACAATCGGGCGGAAGGCAGGGTACACCCTGGACAAGTCACCACCTCATCGCAATTGAGTAGAATGGTTAAATGTGCAAGAACCAAATACAAACCCCGTTTCCATATGATTTGGGTAATTGTGTTGGATGTAAGTATGAATGGAATACAATGATTTGCAAATCCTTTTCAACCCATATTGAGTTGAATATGCTACAAAGAAAATATATTTGATGTTCAAACTCATAATAATAATAATAATAATTTAACTTAGAATTTCATGGGTGCAGCATGTGCCAAAGTAGTTGGGAAAGGGCATGCTCACCACTGTGTTACATCACCTTTTCTTTTAACAACACTCAATTAACGTTTGGGAACTGAGGAAACTAATTGAAAGTGGAATTCTTTCCCATTCTTGTTTTATGTAGAGCTTTAGTCGTTCAACAGTCCGGGGTCTCCGCTGTCGTATTTTAAGCTTCATAATGCACCACACATGTTCGATGGGAGACAGGTCTGGACTGCAGGCGGGCCAGGAAAGTACCCGCACTCTTTTACTACGAAACCACACTGTTGTAAACAAGTGGCTTGACATTGTCTTGCTGAAATAAGCAGGGGTGTCCATGACAACGTTGCTTGGATGACAACATAAGTTGTTCCAAAACCTGTACGGACCATTCAACATTAATGGTGCCTTCACAGATGTGTAAGTTACCCATGCCTTGGGCTCTAATACACCCCCATACCATCACAGATGCTGGCTTTTGAACTTTGCGCCTATAACAATCCAGATGGTTATTTTCCTCTTTGTTCCGGAGGACACCACATCCACAGTTTCCAAATACAATTTGAAATGTGGACTCGTCAGACCACAGAACACTTTTCCACTTTGCATCAGTCCACCTTAGATGAGCTCGGGCCCGGCGAAGCCAGCGGTGTTCCTTGTTGTTGTTGATAAATGGGTTTTGCTTTGCATAGCAGTTTTAACTTGCACTTACAGATGTAGTGACCAACTGTAGTTACTGACAGTGGTTTTGTGAAGTGTTCCTGAGCCCATGTGGTGATATCCTTTACACACTGATGTCGGTTTTTGATCCAGTACCGCCTGAGGGATCAAAGGACCGTAATATCATCGCTTTCGTGCAGTGATTTCTCCAGATTCTCTGAACCTTTTGATGATTTTACAGACCGTAGATGGTAAAATCCCTAAATTCCTTGCAATAGCTCGTTGAGAAATGTTGTTCTAAAACTGTTTGCCTATTTGCTTACAAATTGGCGACCCTCTTCCAATCCTTGTTTGTGAATTACTTAGCATTTCATGGAAGCTGCTTTTATACCCAATCATGGCACCCACCTGTTCCCAATTAGCCTGCACACCTCTGGGATGTTCCAAATAAGTATTTGATGAGCATTTCCTAACTTTATCAGTATTTATTGCCACATTTCCCAACTTCTTTGTCACGTGTTGCTGGCAGCAAATTCTAAAGTTAATGATTATTTGCAACAACAAAAAAATGTTTATCAGTTTGAACATCAAATATGTTGTCTTTGTAGCATATTCAACTGAATATGGGTTGAAAATGATTTGCAAATCATTGTATTCTGTTTATATTTACATCTAACACAATTTCCCAAATCATATGGAAAGGAGGCTGCATATACAGTATATTTGTACCGAAATGTTATGTTTTATTTTGTCCTGTCCAGCTTCTAAGGCAAATCATATTGATGTGGATCACGGGTGTCAAACTCATTCTAGATCGGGGGCCACATGGAGAAAAAATCTACTCCTAAGTGGGCCGGACTGGTAAACATCACGGCACGATAACTTAAAAATAAAAACAACTTCGGATTGTTTTCTTTGTTTAGACTTCAGACTTCGGAATTCCTTTTCATTGTCATTCAAATTTGAACTTTACAGTACAGATAAGAACGACATTTCGTTACATTAGCTCATGGTAGTGCAGGATAAAAGATCAATAAGGTGCAGACATAAATAAATAGATCACTGTACAAATAAATATAGTGCACTTTTGCATATGCATACACGTTATGGAGGTATGTTATATTGTCTTTATATTCCAGCGAGTTATTGCATTTTTGGGGGGAAATTTTGGGGATTATTATGATGCGTTTAAGAGTTTTATGGCCTGAGGGAAGAAGCTGTTACAGAACGGAGGCTGTGGAACCTCTTTCTAGAGTCCAGCAGTGAAAACAGTCCTTGGTAGGAGTGGGAGGAGTCTCTGCAGATTTTTCTGAGCCCTGGTCAGGCAGCGGCTTTTTGCGATCTCCTGAATAGGAGGAAGAGGAGTCCTGATGATATTTTCCGCCGTCCTCACCACTCTCTGCAGAGACTTCCAGTCTGAGGCACTGCAGGGTCCAGTCCAGACAGAGATGCTGTTGGTCAGCAGGCTCTCTATAGTGCCTCTGTACAAACCCCGTTTCCATATGAGTTGGGAAATTGTGTTAAATGTAAATATAAACGGAATACAATGATTTGCAAATCATTTTCAGCCCATATTCAGTTGAATATGCTACAAAGACAACATATTTGATGTTCAAACTCATAAACATTTTATGGGGGGAAATAATAATTAACTTTAGAATCTGATGCCAGCAACACGTGACAACGAAGTTGGGAAAAGTGGCAATAAATACTGATAAAATTGAGGAATGTTCATCAAACACTTATTTGGAACATCCCACAGGTGTGCAAGCTAATTGGGAACAAGTGGGTGCCATGATTGGGTATAAAAACAGCTTCCCAAAAAATGCTCAGTCTTTCACAAGAAAGGATGGGGTGAGGTACACCCCTTTGTCCACAACTGCGTGAGCAAATAGTCAAACAGTTTAAGAACAACGTTTCTCAAAGTGCAATTGCAAGAAATTTAGGGATTTCAACATCTACGGTCCATAATATCATCAAAAGGTTCAGAGAATCTGGAGAAATCACTCCACGTAAGCGGCATGGCCGGACACCAACATTGAATGACCGTGACCTTCGATCCCTCAGACGGCACTGTATCAAAAAACGACATCAGTGTGTAAAGGATATCACCACATGGGCTCAGGAACACTTCAGAAAACCACTGTCACTAAATACAGTTCATCGCTACATCTGTAAGTGCAAGTTTAAGCTCTACTATGCAAAGCAAAAGCCATTTATCAACAACATCCAGAAACGCCTCCGACTTCTCTGGGCCCGGGATCATCTAAGATGGACTGATGCAAAGTGAAAAAGTGTTCTGTGGTCTGACGAGTCCACATTTCAAATTGTTTTTTGGAAATATTCGACAACGTGTTATCCAGGCCAAAGGGGAAGCGAAGCATCCAGACTGTTATCGAGGCAAAGTTCAAAAGCCAGCATCTGTGATGGTGTGGGGGTGCATTATTCCCTAAGGCATGGGTAACTAACCATTAATGCTGAAAGGTACATACAGGTTTTGGAACAACATATGCCGCCATCTAAGCGCCGTCTTTTTCATGGACGCCCCTGCTTATTTCAGCAAGACAATGCCAAGCCACATTTAGCACGTGTTACAACAGCGTGGCTTTGTAAAAAAAAGAGTGCGGGTACTTTTCTGGCCCGCCAGCAGTCCAGACCTGTCTCCAATCGAAAATGTGTGGCACATTATGAAGCGTAAAATACGACAGCGGAGACCCCGGACTGTTGAAAGACTGGAGCTCTACATAAAACAAAAATAGGAAAGAATTCCACTTTCAAAGCTTCAATAATTAGTTTCTTCAGTTCCCAAACGTTTATTGAGACATTTTTTCTTATAACTGTACTCATAGCGTGAAGACGTGTTAGCCTCCAGCTCCTGCTACACTCTTCCTTTGACATGCACCCTACCTGAATTTCACGAGCATCGACTGCTGGTAACGTCTTTCTACCACTACAACTCACAAACAACACGCTTCCTGACTGACAATGCCTCCCAAATCCGTAAAATCACAAGAAAAAGCAGATGCCGATGCTACACCTGTTAGCAAATCCGAGCTGATTGCTATCTTATCGGACCACAGATCAACCCTGCTAAATGAGCTCAAAACATCCTTTTGCGAGGTGAATGAGAAGCTGGACGGACTTCAAGAGACGGTCAGCAATCATAACCACAGACTGACCTCTTTGGAGGAAAATGCCGAATCCGTACATCAGCGGTTGGAGCAAGTTTGTGACATGCTGCAGGCCGACAACATGAAGCTACATGCTAAGCTAACCGACCTGGAAGGAAGGAACAGGCGGAGTAATGCCCGGCTCGTTGGCTTACCTGAAGGGATAGAAGGCCCGCAACCAACAAAGTTTTTTTCCCATTTGCTGAAGGAAGTACTTGGCGAGGAAGTATTCGCCTCCCCACCTGAGCTGGACCGCGCTCATCGTAGCCTGGCTCCCAAGCCGGGACACGGGGACAAGCCGCGACCTATCCTGCTTTCCTTTCACCGCTTCCAGAACAAAGACCTGCTGATTCGGGAGGCTAGAAAGAGGGGAACGCTGCACTTCCACGGGCATGCTTTCCGGGTGTACGAGGACTACTCTCCTGAGGTAGTCAATCAGCGGAGGGCCTACCGGACTGTGATGGCGTCTTTGTACAAGATGGGACTCAAACCCTCGCTACTCTACCCGGCCAAGCTCCGCATCACAAAGACGGATGGCATCCGCGTTTGGCTCGGATCAGTAGCCGAAGCAGACAGCTACATCCAGGCGTATAAAGACTCTCCATGACGATCCCGTCAACAAACTGTGTTTGTGAGTCACAGTGAGTTTAAGACCTGAACTGTATGTTCATATTATGCGTGTGTGTTTCTATGCACATGTTTCACTGGAGGTGGATACAAATGTGTCATTTGTACAAAGAAAAATAAACTAGAATAAAATGGAAAGTGAATTGAAAAAGGAGCTGAGCCGGAAGGCAAAGCTCTCAATTTACCGGTCGATCTACGTTCCCATCCTCACCTATGGTCATGAGCTTTGGGTCATGACCGAAAGGATAAGATCACGGGTACAAGCGGCCGAAATGAGTTTCCTCCGCCGTGTGGCGGGGCTCTCCCTTAGAGATAGGGTGAGAAGCTCTGCCATCAGGGAGGAACTCAAAGTAAAGCCGCTGCTCCTTCACATCGGAGCCAGATGAGGTGGTTCGGGCATCTGGTCAGGATGCCACCCGAACGCCTCCCGAGGGAGGTGTTTAGGGCACGTCCAACTGGTAGGAGGCCACGGGGAAGACCCAGGACACGTTGGGAAGACTATGTCTCCCGGCTGGCCTGGGAACGCCTCGGGATCCCCCGGGAAGAGCTAGACGAAGTGGCTGTGGAGAGGGAAGTCTGGGCTTCCCTGCTTAGGCTGCTGCCCCCGCGACCCAACCTCGGATAAGCGGAAGAAGATGGATGGATGGATGGAATTGAAAAATATCTTTACCAATATTGGTAATAAGGAAATTGAACGTAGAAGTACTGATAATATTTATAGTAGTGAATTGTGTAATAATTATAATTATACCCAACTAGACTTTTATGACAATATCAATTATAACTGTAATTTAAATGAGTTTGGCAGTGATTTAGATCCCGATTGCAATCTTCACAATAATATTACCAGAAACGGTGAAGCATTTAAGTCTCACCTTAAAACTCATCTGTATACTCTAGCCTTTAAATAGGCCTCCTTTTTAGACCAGTTGATCTGCCGCTTCTTTTCTTTCTCCTATGTCCCCCCCTCCCTTGTGGAGGGGGTCCGGTCCGATGACCATGGATGAAGTACTGGCTGTCCAGAGTCGAGACCCAGGATGGACCGCTCGCCTGTATCGATTGGGGACATCTCTACGCTGCTGATCCGCCTCCGCTTGGGATGGTCTCCTGTGGACGGGACTCTCGCTGCTGTCTTGGATCCGCTTGAACTGAACTCTCGCGGCTGTGTTGGAGCCACTATGGATTGAACTTTCACAGCATCATGTTAGACCCGCTCGACATCCATTGCTTTCGGTCCCCTAGAGGGGAGGGGTTGCCCACATCTGAGGTCCTCTCCAAGGTTTCTCATAGTCAGCATTGTCACTGGCGTCCCACTGGATGTGAATTCTCCCTGCCCACTGGGTGTGAGTTTTCCTTGCCCTTTTGTGGGTTCTTCCGAGGATGTTTTAGTCGTAATGATTTGTGCAGTCCTTTGAGACATTTGTGATTTGGGGCTATATAAATAAACATTGATTGATTGATTGAGTACTACACAGATGAACAATTTAAATGTGTGAATACGGACAAATCATTTACTGTAATACCTTTCAATAGCCGAAGCTTGTTTAAAAATCTTGACAATATTACTGAATATTTGAGCCAGTTCAAAAAATGTAGTGTTGTTGCATTCTCAGAGACTTGGCTCGACGACAACAAGCGCTGTGAAATGAGATTGGATGGTTATGAATTTTTCACCACAAACGGAGTTGAAAAAATGGGAGGAGGAGTTGCACTTTTTGTAAATCAAGATTTAAAATGTTGGAAGATTGACAGCAGATCTACTGCTATTGCTGGAGTATTTGAATGTATAACTGTAGAAATCGAAAAATCAAAAAAAAAAAAACGTCAGTTGTGTCTATAGAGGGCTTCACGGTGGGAGAGGGGTTAGTGCGTCTGCCTCACAATACGAAGGTCCTCCAGTCCTGGGTTCAAATCCAGGCTTGGGATCTTTCTGTGTGGAGTTTGTATGTTCTCCCCGTGAATGCGTGGGTTCCCTCCGGGTACTCCGGCTTCCTCCCACTTCCAAAGACATGCACCTGGGGATAGGTTGATTTGCAACACTAAATTGGCCCTAGTGTGTGAATGTGAGTGTGAATGTTGTCTGTCTATCTGTGTTGGCCCTGCGATGAGGTGGCGACTTGTCCAGGGTGTACCCCACCTTCCGCCCGATTGTAGCTGAGATAGGCGCCAGCGCCCCCCGCGACCCCAAAAGGGAATAAGCGGTAGAAAATGGATGGATGTGTCTATAGAACACCTGGATCATGTCTGGATAAATTCAATGAAAAACTTGATTATTTATATAGTAAGTCAAACAAAATCCATATTGTGTGCGGTGATTTTAATATTAATCTTATGAATCCCATGGACAGTACCAAAACAACAGATTTTATAACAGGATTGTACAGTAATCATTTCTTTCCCCTTATAACAAAACCAACCCGAATAACCGTAGACTTTGCCACACTGATCGATAACATTTTCACCAATCAACCGGAGAATCAAATAACAGCAGGATTACTATTTAATGACATAAGTGATCACCTACCTGTATTCAGCAATTTCCACGATTTCTTTGATAGGAGAAAAGATAAAAAAGCTGTCCAATATAGATTTATTAGACATCAAACACACGAAACTATGGCAGCATTCAAGTCTGAGTTATGTGTCCAAGACTGGAGGGAGGTTTATACCTCCACAGGCATATGAAACTTTTCTTAATATTTTCATGAAACTGTACAATAAGCACTGTCCAATTAAAAAACATGTCATTAAAGACAACACCGTTAAAGACAAACCGTGGATCACAAGAGGAATACTGAAGTCTTGCAAAAAGAAAAATTATCTTTACAGAAGACATTTAAGGTACAGAACCAAAGAAACTGAACACAAATATAAAACGTACAAAAATAAGTTAACACAAATAATAAAGCACTGTAAGCGAACATATTACTGTAACCTATTAGAACAACATAAAAATAGCATCCAGGGTACGTGGAAAGTTTTAAATGGTATCATTAAAAAAAAAAACATGACACATAAGGAAAATCCTAGCTATTTTATAGAAAATGATCTAACTATAAATGACCCTAAAGGGATAACTGATGCTTTTAACAACTTTTTTGTAAATGTTGGACCTAATCTAGCAAAGGAAATTGTACAACCTGAAAACAGTGCAAAATTTAATGAACAAACCATTCAAAACAATTTAGAATCGTTTTTTTATTGCCCCCGTTAATGAAAGTGAAACAAAAAAAATTGTAAATTCTCAGAAAAACAAGACTTTTCTCTGATCAAGGAAGTTGTTGATTTTATAGCTGTTCCCTTCACTTATATTTGCAATATTTATTTTATAAAAGGTGTCTTCCCAAAGAAAATGAAAACGGCAAAAGTCATTCCCATCTTCAAAAGTGGAGATAAGCATCAGTTCACAAACTATAGGCCTATTTCTTTACTCTCACAATCTTCGAAAGTCCTTGAAAAATTATTTGTGTCAAGACTCGACAGTTTTATTGATAAGCATCACTTGCTAAGTGAACACCAATACGGTTTTCGATCCAACAGGTCCACTTCCATGGCAGTGATGGAACTAGTTGAGGAGGTAACCACTGCAATTGATAAGAGGGAGTTTGCTGTTGGTGTTTTTATTGACCTGAGCAAGGCCTTTGACACCATCGATCACACATTACTTTTAACCTTCCTCTTGTGTTAGCTTTCTGTTACCATCTCTTATGTTAACGGGTCTGTTTTGACCCATGTTTTAAATCAGCTGTAAAATACACTAAAAACAATTATCTATCATCCAATTTGTTTCTCATCTCTTGGTTACCTTGTTAGGCTTCCTTATCCTTGAAAATATTGGTTTTGATATTTTTGGTTTGGGCCATTTGGCCTTATTTTGTCAGTATACCCCTCGATTTCAATTTTTAAAAATGGTAAAACGAACCTCAAGAGAATCATATAAATAAAAAAAGGTTGTTGTGTTACCTAACTAATACTAAGGGGTATTAGAACACATCTCTTAAATAAATGTGTTTTGTTTATTTTTTCATTTTAAGAATTTTAACTATAGTAACATCTATGGTGTTACGGGTCAATTTCGACCCATATATATTTACTTCAAGAAAAAGGCTAAAAAGTATTTTTTTCAGCAACAGAAATCCAACATCAAACAAACAACCAATCAAGCAAATGAAACCAAGAGAAATAGATTACTTGTTCCAAAACTAATAAAAAAACAAAATCAGAGTGGCAAAAAGTGACACTTTTAGTGTCCGTCTTTTGATTGTTTTTGTACAGGATAACAAGGTAAAATGAGAATCCACTAAAGCTCACATGATTGGGAGAGGAGCTGGCTGTCAGTGTGTTCAGTTTTGGCTCTTATCATTGCTTTATCATCTTATTTTTATAACCGGGTTGAAACCGACCCTAACAACACCAAGGGCATAATTTCTACCAGAGCATTTTATAATTTAGTGAACAAAAATTAAAATGTTTTATTTTGTTGACAAAGAGGTTCCTGACAAAGTCAAAAAGCGTTGATGCAAAAAAATAAATGTATGTGGTGTTTTTATGCATTTAAAAACTAAAACGGGTCGGTGCCGACCCTAACACAAGACGAAGGTTAAACAAAATGCAGAGGTATGGTGTCAGAGGTCTTGCTCAAGATTGGTTGAAAAGTTATCTTGGTGGCAGAGAGCAGTATGTGCATATGAACAATGTAGATTCCGACAAAAAGATCATAACACATGGAGTACCCCAAGGTTCTGTACTGGGACCAAAATAGTTTTTACTGTATATTAATGATATTTCTAAAATCCTTAAAAAACTCAACTGTATTGTTTTTGCTGATGATACAAGTCTGTACTGTTCTGGGCAAGACCTTGACCAACTCCTAGAGACTGTAGGGATCGAAGTCCACATACTAAAGCAATGGTTTGATGCCAATAAACTATCAATCAACCTAAATAAAACTAAATATATCATTTTTGGAAACGGGAAAAATAACATACAGCGTCATATAAGAATTGATGATATGGAGATAGAAAGGGTGTATTCAATAACATTTTTGGGAATCTATATAGATGATGAATTAAATTGGTAACTGTACATAAATATACTTAAGAAAAAGATGGCAAAAAATATCGCTCTGTTACATAAAATTAAAAACTTTGTGAATCAAAAGGCTCTTATCATGTTATATAATTCTCTCGTACTCCCATATCTTAATTATCGTGTTGAAATCTGGGGAAACAATTACAAATCAAACATCAACTCTATATTTTTACTTCAAAAGAAAGCGATTAAAATTGTAAATTATGCGAATTATCATGACCGTACCAATGCTCTGTTCATTAAATTAAAAACATTAAAACTGCACGATCTTGTTGACCTCAATACTACTATTGTGGCTTTCAAAGCTCATAACCACATGCTGCCCGGGTGTTTACAAGTGAGATTTAAACCCAGAGAGAATCCCTATGACCTCAGAGGTTCAGTTTTCTTTCAGAAAGCAAAAATAAGAACAAGCTTAAAAAGTAGATGTGTTTCTGTTAGAGGAGTTCAACTGTGGAACAGTTTGGATGATTCCTTAAAATGTTCCAGTTCCATTCACATATTTAAAAAAACACTTTAAGACCAATGTCTTGAAAAAATATATCACTCTTGAATTAACATTGTAGTAAATACTATGATTAATGTTAATTAAAAATTAAACATGAGATATAAATAATAATAGAAGTACAATTGTTTGTATATATTGTATATATAATTAGTGCAAAGGTCTTATATGTACACAGGGATATTTCACATGCCTGTACTGTGTATAAAATTGAACTATGTTCATGTTGTTTATAATGTTGTTTATAATGTGTATTTATAATAAGTTGTGCAAAGGACATTTTATAATTTTCAGAAGTTTATTTTGTACTTGAAATTGTTTAAAGGGTTAGGCGCAATAAGTGTTTAACTTCAGCCTAAACCCTTTCGGTCTGCAACATTTTTTATTTTCAATCTATGAATGTACAACTTTTTATTTTCAATCTATGAATGTACAACTGTTTGTTTGCTTTGTTGATCATCGACCGAAGAACAATAAACTTGAACTTGAGTGTTGTTAAAAAAAAAGTGGTTCTAACAAAGTTGTGAACATGCCCTTTCCCAATTACTTTGTCACGTGTTGCAGCCATGAAATTCTAAGTTAATTATTATTTGCAAAAAAAAAAAGTTTATGAGTTTGAACATCAAAATTATTGTGTTTGTAGTGCATTTAACTGAATATGGGTTGAAAAGGATTTGCAAATCATTGTATTCCGTTTATATTTACATCTAACCCAGTTTCCCAACTAATATGGAAACAGGGTTTGCAGAATGTGGTGAGAATTGGGAGAGGGAGCTCTGCTCTTTTCATCCGACGCAAAAAGTGCATGCGCTGCAGAGCTCTTTTTACACATTCAAACATACAACAAGCGCATTCTGAAAATTTACAAATCTTTGTTTTTTCTACACTTACATGTTGCGGTTAGTAGTGTTCTATCTTTATTTGTCATTATTTATACTTTCTGAATAAAGTATGTGATAATGTTCATCAGTCAACTCATTGGTGTTAATTTTCAATCTATCAAGATGAAAAAAAATAATATCAAAATTTAATTACAGGATGTTTTTTATGTCGTTTGCTCATTTCCCTCAACTGGTGCACTAACGTGTTTTTTGTTGTTGTTGTTTTTTTTTTTACATCTTTAGCATCAGCTACAAAGACACAAAGAATTGCTATTGTGACATCTAGTGGACACATTTAGAACACTACACACCACAGTTCACCAGCGTAAACATGTAAACAAACGCCATTGGTGGATCTACACCTAACATCCACTGTAATGATACCAAGTACAGGAGCGTATCTGTTCGATACTAGTATGATTACAGCAACACTTTTTAGCATCACAAAATCATTCTAAGTTTTTAAAAAATCAATGTTATGTTTATAAACTCTGGAAATATGTCCCTGGACACATGAGGAGTTTGGATATGACCAATGTATGACCAATGTATGACTAATGTAACGACTTGGTATCGGATTGATACCTCAATTAGTGGTATCATCCAAAACTAATGTAAAGCATCCAAACAACAGAATAATAAGTGTGTGTTACATTTTTACAGAATTGTAGATATAACACGATAAAAGAGAAAGAAAACAAATATTAACAGTAAATGAAGAAGTAGATTAATAATTCATTTTCTACCACTTGTCCTTTAATAATGTTGACAAAATAATAGAATGGAAAATGACACAATATGTTACTTCATATGTCAACAGCTAAATTTGGAGCCTTTGTTTGTTTACTTACTACTAAAAAAACAAGTCGGCTAGTATGTTCACTATTTAGTGGCCTAGGGGTTAGAGTGTCTGCCCTGAGATCGGTAGGTTGGGAGTTCAAATCCTGGCAGAGTCATACCAAGGACTATTAAAAAAAATGGGACCTGCTTGGCATTCAGCATCAAGGGTTGGAATTGGGGGTTAAATCACCATAAATGATTCCCGGGCGCGGCACCGCTGCTGCCCACTGCTCCCCTCACTTCCCAGGGGGTGATCAAGGGGATGGGTCAAATGCAGAGGACAAATTTCACCAAACTTAGTGTGAAATTTTACTTTAACTCAACTTTATTCAAGGACAAACTTGCAACGAGAAACATATGTTTAATGTACCTAAGATTTTTAGTTAAAATAAAGCCAATAATAAAAATGTTTGTGGTGCCATTTTTTTTAGAAAAGTACCGAAATACATTTTTGTACCGATAATAATATCGGAATAACACATATATACTTTTGGTCATTCTAAGCCAGTAATTTCCAGGAGTTATCTCACCCTCTGAAAAGCCTCCATTTTCCTAATGTTTTCCAATGTTACAAACATTTGTTGAATAAATATTACATTTCGACATTTCTGTCAATGAAGATTTGTGTCAGGCTTGCCCCTGACAGTTTGTCTGTTTTAGTTCCCTGTGTTTAGTATTTCCTGTCCTTTAGTTCCTGTCAAGTGCTCTTAATTTGTCAGCTTCCTGTCTTGTTCCCTGAGTGCTGTGTTCCTCCTCAGTGTGTTTAGTATTTCATGTCCTAAGTTCCTGTCTAGTGCTCTTATTTTGTCAGCTTCCTGTCTTGTTCTCTGAGTGCTGTGTTCAGCTGCGGCTGATTGGCATCTGGCCACACCTGTTGCCAATCAGCCGGCTCCTATTTGTACCTCCTTTGTCTTGTGTCAGTTGCTGGATCATTGTATTGTCATTTGTATTGTCGTTGCCACATATCACTCTTGTCGTGCTACCTGTCGTTTTGTTACAGCTACTACCTGTCATGCTACATTTTGTCCTGGTCGTCGTAGCGGTAAGCTGTTTTTATTAGCCATTATCTATTTCCAGTTTTTCTGTTTGTTATCCTCTAGCTTCCATGCTAAAGTTTTTTTTTGTTTCTTGCTAGCTTCTATGCTAAAGACCCTTAGTTTGTTATTCCGCCCATGTGCACGCTTTTTTGTTTGTACCCTTTTTATTTTAGTTTTTTGTCTTAGTATTTAATTAAATCATGTTCACTTACCAAATGCCTGCCTCCTTCTCTGCATTTTGGGGTTCGACACCAAATAACTGTGACAATTTGCATAAAGTCATTTTGATAGTAGGCTATTACAGACGCTTGCACCATGTGTTGCCTTCATTATAAGACTTATATAAGGCTTTTAATTTTTTTGCAGCTCCAGAATGATTTTTTTGGTTTTGTATCTTCGATCCAGTATGGCTTTTTCAACATTTTGGGTTGCCGACCCAGGTCATTCTGTTTTTAAAGCAAAGACGGCGGCAGAGTGGCGAGAGATCTTCCCTCTTTGAACGAGCATGCCTGGCACGCCATGCCAAGCCGACCGGCGCGGGGAGAAGCCGAGTGCCAGGGCCGCACTGCTGAATTTTAATGATTCATTATGCCGTGGAGGGGCCTCATTGTGTCCCTTTATCCAGAGCGCTAGAAAGGAATTAATTGGACAGAAAATGGAAGGGCAAGGGGAACTGACAAGCCATTAAGAGGGTCCTGAATGGGCGATCAGACGCACACGGAAGATCCCCCCCCCCCCAACCCTGCTTCACTTGTTTCATATAACAAATAAAAACACACCAAACTGTAGAATCATATCAGCGCACATAATCTGCGGATAATAAAAGAAGATAATACCACAGCAGATGGGGTGTGGGTGGCTCAAGAAAGACTTGTTGTTTTTCTTCCCTCAAAGTCCCTGCTTTTTTTTTTTTTTTTTTTTTTGGTTGGTTGGTTGTTTTTTTTTGCACTAGTGTTTGCCAAATACTTTCAGGAGGAACTCTTGAGAAAGAACAGGAGCGAATAAAAGTGAGGCAAAAAGGCTCTTCGGGGGTTCTTGGGTCTTGTTTCCCTGGAACTTGTCCACAGTTTGCACACTAAAAAAAATGTTAGGTTCATTTTTTATTTCATTTGTTCATTTATTTCAGGCTATGACTTTTAAAAAAGAAGTACAAGCTTGACAACAACTAATAATATAAATTAAAAAAAAGTAATATAATGCAAAAGGTAATATACTTTATGTAAGCTTGATGGTCCACTTTAAAATAACCCAACTGCTGGTTTAGAAAAGGACAAAACCCTTATTTGAGTTATTTTAACTCAACATTTTGGGTTGAATTTTTCAACCCAACTTTTGGGTTGAATTATTTAACCAAAAAGTTGAGTTATGAAAACTTAACGTTGGGTTATACCCAAAAGTTGAGTAATACTAACTCAATATTGCTTGATTTATAACACAACTATTAGATTGAATTTATTTAACACAAAAGTTGAGTTATGCTCACTACAATGTTGGGTTATTCCGAACCCAACTATTGGGTTGGGCATTGTTGGGTTAAAAAAAAAAAACTATTTTAACCTAACTGCTGGTTCAGAAAAGGACAAAACCCTTATTTGAGTTATTTTAACTCAACATTTTGGGTTAATTTTTTCAACCCAACTTTTGTGTTGAATTATTTAACCAAAAAGTTGAGTTATGAAAACTTAATGTTGGGTTATACCCAAAAGTTGAGTTATACTAACTCAATATTGCTTGATTTATAACACAACTATTAGGTTGAATTTATTTAACACAAAAGTTGAGTTATGCTCACTACAATGTTGGGTTATTCCAAACCCAACTATTGGGTTGCACATTGTTGGGTTAAAAGAATAACCAATTTTAACCCAACTGCTGGTTCAGAAAAGGACAAAACCCTTATTTGAGTTATTTTAACTCAACATTTTGTGTTGAATTTTTCAACCCAACTTTTGGGTTGAATTATTTAACCAAAAAGTTGAGTTATGATAACTTAATGTTGGGTTATACCCAAAAGTTGAGTAATGCTAACTCAATATTGCTTGATTCATAACCCAACTATTGGGTTGAATTGATTTAACACAAAAGGTGAGTTATGCTCACTACAATGTTGGGTTATTCCAAACCCAACTATTGGGTTGCGCGATGTTGGGTTAAAAAAAAAAAAAAAAACAATTTTAACCCAACTGCTGGTTCAGAAAAGGACAAAACCCTTCTTTGAGTTATTTTAACTCAACATTTTGGGTTGAATTTTTCAACCCAACTTTTGGGTTGAATTATTTAACCAAAAAGTTGAGTTATGAAAACTTAATGTTGGGTTATACCCAAAAGTTGAGTAATACTAACTCAATATTGCTTGATTTACAACACAACAATTAGGTTGAATTTATTTAACACAAAAGTTGAGTTATGCTCACTACAATGTTGGGTTATTCCAAACCCAACTATTGGGTTGCGCATTGTTGGGTTAAAAAAATAACCAATTTTTACCCAACTGCTGGTTCAGAAAAGGACAAAACCCTTATTTGAGTTATTTTAACTCAACATTTTGGGTTAATTTTTTCAACCCAACTTTTGTGTTGAATTATTTAACCAAAAAGTTGAGTTATGATAAGTTAATGTTGTTTATTCCCAACCAATCAATTAGGATAAATTATTTTACCCAAAAGTTGGGTTATGCTAACTCAATGTTGGTTGATTCATAACCCAACTATTGGGTTGAATGTATTTAACACAAGAGCTGCGCACTACAATGTTGGGTTATTCCAAACCCGACTATTGGGTTGCGCAATTTAGTGCTCCTTGACCCAATAGTTGGTTAAAAATTATACATTTTACTGCTGGTTTGTCCTACTCCTTCCAACTACTGATCAAACTACTTTGTATTTCATTAAAATATACTCAAAAGCAAGATATGAGTGTTTTTTGTTTTTTTTCAGAAGGATTGCTGCGTATGGTCATAGATGTTTCCCTCGAACTTGTCCACAATAAAAGTGAGGCAAAAAGGCTCTTCGGGGCTTCTTGGGTCTTGTTTCCCTGGAACTTGTCCACAGTTTGCACACAAAAAAATGTTAGGTTCATTTTTTTTTTTTCATTTGTTCATTTATTTCAGGCAATGACTTTAAAAAAAAAAAAAGTACAAGGTTGACAACAAATAATGATATGAATTAATATAATGTAAAAGGTAATGTACAATATGTAAGCATGATGGTCCAGGTTAGTAATAACCCAATTTTAACCCAAATCCTGGTTCAAAAATTGACGAAACCATTATTTGAGTTATTTTAACTCAACGTTTTGGGTAAATGTTTTCAACCCAACTTTTGCATTGAATTATTTAACCAAAAAGTTGAGCTATGATAACTTAATGTTGAGTTATTCCCAACCAAACTATTGGGTAAAATTATTTAACCTCAAAGTTGAGTTATGCTAACTCAATGTTGGTTGATTCATAACCCAACTATTGGGTTGTATTGATTTAACACGAAATTTGAGTTATGCTCACTTCAGTGTTGGGTTATCCAAAACCCTTCAATTGGGTTGCATGACCCCATAGTTGGTAAAATATTATACATTTTACTGCTGGTTTGTCCTCTCCTTCCCGACTACTGATCAAAATAATTTGGATTCCATTAAAATATACTCAAAAGCAAGATATGAGTGATTTATATTTTTTTTTTTTCAGAAGAATTGCTGTGTATGGTCATAGATGTTTCCCTGGAACTTGTCCACAGCTTACACACTTAAAAATGTTGGGTTAAAAAATAACCCAATTTTAACCCAACTGCTGGTTCAGAAAAGGACGAAACCCTTATGTGAGTTATTTTAACTCAACATTTTGGGTTAATTTTTTCAACCCAACTTTTACGTTTAATTTTTTAACCAAAAAGTTGAGTTATGATAACTTACTTAATCTTGGGTTATTCCCAACCAAACTGTTGGGTTAAATTATTTAACCCCCAAGTTGAGTTATGCTAACTCAATGTTGGTTGATTCATAACCCAACTATTGGGTTGAATTTATTTAACACAAAAGCTGAGGTATGCTCACTACAATGTTGGGTTATTCCAAATTCAACTATTGGATTGCGCAATTTAGTGCTCCCTGACCCAATAGTTGGTTAAAAAGTATACATTTTACTGCTGGTTTGTCCTATTCCTTCCCAATTACTGATCAAAATTATTTTTATTCCATTAAAATATACCCAAAAGGAAGATATGAATGACATTTTTTTTTTCACAACAATGACTGTGTATGGTTGTAGTTGTTTCCCTGGAACTTGTCCACAGCCTGCACACTAAAAAATGTTCGGTTAAAAAATAACCCAATTTTAACCTAACCGCTGGTTCAGAAAAGGACAACCCCCTTATTTGAGTTATTTTAACCCAACATTTTGGGTAAATTTTTTTCAACCCAACTTTTGCGTTGAACTATTTAACCAAAAAGTTGAGTTATGCTAACTCAATGTTGGTTGATTCATAACCCAAC
The DNA here is from genome assembly GCF_033978795.1 of Nerophis ophidion. Lineage (NCBI taxonomy): Eukaryota > Metazoa > Chordata > Actinopteri > Syngnathiformes > Syngnathidae > Nerophis > Nerophis ophidion. The sequence continues at coordinate 10,292,632 of NC_084633.1, read as the reverse complement.
TATTGGGTTGAATGTATTTAACACAAAAGCTGAGTTATGCTCACTAGATTGTGTTGGGCAATTTAGCGCTCCATGACCAAACAGTTGGTTAAAAATTCTAAATTGTAATGCTGGTTTGTCCTACTCCTTCCCAACTACTTATCAAAATTATTTTTATTCCATAAAAATATACTCAAAAGCAAGATGTGAGTGACATTTTTTTTTACAAGAATTGCCGTGTATAGTCATAGTTGTCATGGTGGAGGTTGCATTTTACTGCGTGGATTGTTTTCCCAGGATGCAGACAGGACTCCGGAGGCAAGGTGCAGGTAAGGAAATGATTTATTGTCCATAAATCATGCAAGATACAAACAAAAGAGCACCGAAAGCTCACGGGATAGCGAACAAGAAAAGTGTGGCGAAAAACAGGGAATAAATAGCTCTCTGATTAGTGACCAGGAGCAGATGAGCGTCCCAAACACTAATCAGAGGCAGGTGAAAACAATCAGCAGTCATGGGAACTAAAACATAAACCCAGGGGTGCTCAAAACAGGAAATGAGGTAGTCAAAAACTAAACAAACATTATGGATTATGACATTAGCAGTTCTGTTATGATCCGCTGCCCGGATCATATTATGTTTAGATTTTTGAGTCTTTTTTTATTATGTTCTGTTAGTTTTGGACTTCTTTAGTTCCTGGTTGTACTTCCTTGTTTGTTTTGTCACAATAGTTACGTATGATTTTCACCTGCCTCGGTTTTTTGGGACACACCTGTGTCCAATCAAGAGACTATATTTCAGCCTGCCCTTGTTATCGCTCGTCCTGGGTTCTTTGTTTGCGGTAAGCAACAGTCGCGTTTATGTTTCTGGTTCCTGACTCTGGGCTAAGTATTAGCCTTAGCTTCCCGTGCGTCCGGCACGCTGTTCTTTTGTTTCCAGACTCTGTGCTAAGTGTTAGCATTAGCTTCCCTTGCGTTCGGCACGCTGTTCTTTTGTTTGTTTCTGTCTGTTTAGTACTGTGTATTATTTATTAAATCATCCTACCTTTACGTTTTCGTTCGGAGTGTCCTTTGCATCCCTGGGAGGACAAAATCCCGCATCACCATGCGACCCCAGCGTGACAAGTTCTATACAGCATGCTCAAATATTTTCACGACGTAAGATGTGTGATCGTAAATAATGTTAATGAGATTAATCCTTAATAAAATTTCCTTCAAGAAAAAAGTACATTTTTAATAATAAAAGCTGTTTACCCCAAAATGTGTTACTCGTTGAAAAACAACCCAAAATGGTGCATAATTTTCAAAACCCAGAAATTGAATTAAAATAATACCCTTACACAAATCCCTCCTAAACATATGTAAGACGGATGTGTGCTATGGCTATGAATTGTTTTTTCCCCTCAGCGCTTTTTCTCTAGTGACTCAAAGCGCTTTACATAGTGAAACCCAATATCTAATTTTTACATTTAAACCAGTGTGAGTGGCACTGGGAGCAGGTGGGTAAAGTGTCTTAATTGCCCAAGGACACAACGGCAGTGACTAGGATGGCGGAAGCGGGGATCGAACCTACAACCTTCAACCGAGCTATAAAACAATTACCATGTCCAATAATACAGAAATAAATACAAAAAAAATCTATAAAATTGTGACAAATAAGTGCAAGGAAGAATAAAGGAAGGAAATTAAATGAAGTTGAGTAAAAATGCAGTGATCCTGCCGGACCATTGTTCCGAGGTAAGGAAGAACTGGCCTGGTGTAGGACCCACAACCCGACTAATGAGCCTGGCTGACTCAGGGCATGTTTCAGAGGGGGTTGGGGGGTGGGGGGGGAAGAGGGAGCTGGGACCTGTGAAAACTCGGAGAATGTGAGGCTGATTTGGAAGGGAAATGAAGTGGATAGAAAGAATGGTTCATCTTGCCTCCACAATCCGCCCCCCCCCCCCCCCCCCCACCCCACCGCCCAAATTTCCCTGGCCCGTTTCCAGCTGGATCTCGTGTCGGCATCTCGGCGTTTAATTGGCTCTTTTTCCGACAGCATTTTGACTCAAGTTGAAATTGTCATTGAAATAGGTTTTTGTGTTTTTTTTTTTCCTACCCGCAGAAAATGTCATTTGAAGCGCCCCCTGTGGGTCGTGCTTAAATTGATTAGTATGACCTGCCGGCAGACATGTAAATAAAGATATCCTTAAAGTGTTGTGATCCGATGGTCGGATCATCACATATTATAGCTTTGTTCACATTCTGTTGTTTGACGTCCTCAGTTCCTGTTTTGTTCTGTCACCATGGTAGCTTATCAGTTCACCTGCCCCTTGCTTTCTACGCACACCTGTTTTCTACTGATTAGTGCCGTATTTAAGACTGCCCCTTTTGTTAGTTCATTCTCGGATCCTAGTTAGCTTTCACGCAACAGTTGATGACTTGCTTTCCGTGCTATTACTCGCTAGCTCTCACGCTACGCTTTATTTTTATTCCTAGCTTTCATGCTAGTTGTTTTGTTTTCCCTTTTGTGCCTTTGTGCCAAGTATTAGTGTATCCGTTTGTTTTCCTAGCTTCCATGCTAGCGCCTTTTGTTTGCCTTATCTGCCTAGCACCAGTATTTTTGTTCCTAGCCTTTTTATTAGTTTAATAAATACTTTATTTCTTACCTTTCGCAGTGTTCTTGCCCGACGCATCCACGGAGGAACAAATCCGGCATCGCAATGCCGCGCACGTCTCACACAAAGTTTTGTAAGCTTTGGACAAATATTCACTGACTAGTGAAAAATCATGAGAATTGTGATTTTTATGATTATGGTTCTGAATAGATTGTTGATTTTCCAAAAAATATATTTAAAAAGACATTTTGCAGGCCTTAATTAAATTGGTTTGAATCAGTGTGGTCCCGATACCAGTAGTTTAGTACTGGTACCGGTACCAAAATTTAGTTCGATACCTTTCGGTACTTTTCTAAATAAGGGGGACCACAAAAAAATGGCATTATTGGCTTTATTTTAACAAACAATCTTATGGTACATTAAACATATGTTTCTTATTGCAAGTTTGTTCTAAATAAAATACTGAACATACAAGACAACTTGTCTTTTAGTTGTAAGTAAACAAACAAAGACTCTTAATATACAGTAACATATTGTGTCATTTATTATTCTATTTCGTCAACACTATTAAAGACAAGCTGTAAAAAAATATTATTAATCTATTTGTTAATTTACTGTGGATATCTGCCAACTTTCTCTTTTAACATGTTCTATCTACACTTCTCTTGAAATGTAATATCACTTATTCTTCTGCTGTTTGATACTTTACTGTAGTTTTGGATGATACCACAATTGTAGGTATCCATCCGATACCAAGTAGTTACAGGATCATACATTGGTCCTATTCAAAGTCCTCATGTGTCCAGGGACATATTACTTGAGTTTATAAACACAATATAAATTTTAAAAAAATGAAAAAAGATTTTGTTACGATAACATTTTTTTGAATGTAATTATAGTAGTATCAAATAAATATGCTCCTGTACTTGGTATCATTACAGTGGATGTTAGGTGTAGATCCACCAATGGCGTTTGTTTACATTGTGACGCCGGTGAGCTACGGTGTGTAGTGAAGCATGTTTAGCTCTTCCTCATGGTGCAGGGATGATACTTGTAAGAATCTTACTTTATTTGTCGCCATTAGTTATTTAGAAGTAGCTAAAACACTACGGACTGCGAATGGAAGTTTCCTGCTAGCTAGCTAGCCATGTCTTAAAGCGCCTCTTCCTGAGGGCGTTTCAGTGTTATAACTTCAGCTTTATCTTTCGTTTTTAGACCAAAATGCGTTCTTTCTCCCTTTTCTGTCCACACTCTGTGTCTGCTTGTAAGTGCTCCGTGATTGTGCGCTGCCGAACATGCTGCTCTCTTCGCAAACCCATCAGTGTCATGACATGATACTCTGGACTCGGTACAGAGTCTAGTACCATTTTCGATTAATCAATACCGCGATATTATACCGGTACTGGTATACCGTACAACCTTAGTTTGAATGAAGAATTGTGTTCAATCGATTCTGAGTTATGACTTTAACTTTTTAACTTTAAGGGGGAGTCACCTGAAATGGTTTTCACTTTAATCAAGCGATCAATCAATGTTTATTTATATAGCCCTAAATCATGAGTGCCTCAAAGGGCTGCACAAGCCACAACGACATCCTCGGTTCAGATCCCACATCAGGGCAAGGAAAAACTCAACCCAGTGGGATGACTATGAAAAACCATGGAGAGGACCACAGATGTGATTGGACCGTCCCCTCCACTCCGAAAGGGTGACCGGTGCAATGGACGTCGAGTGGATTTATCATAATATTGTGAAAACCCAGTCCATAGTGGATCTAACATAATATCAATCAATCAATCAATCAATGTTTACTTATATAGCCCTAAATCACTAGTGTCTCAAAGGGCTGCACAAACCACTACGACATCCTCGGTAGGCCCACATAAGGGCAAGGAAAACTCACACCCAGTGGGACATCGGTGACAATAATGACCCAGTGGGACGTCGGTGACAATGATGACTATGAGAACCTTGGAGAGGAGGAAAGCAATGGATGTCGAGCGGGTCTAACATAATACTGTGAAAGTTCAATCCATAATGGATCCAACACAGTCACGAGAGTCCAGTCCAAAGCGGATCCAACACAGCAGCGAGAGTCCCGTTCACAGCGGAGCCGGCAGGAAACCATCCCAAGCGGAGGCGGATCAGCAGCGCAGAGATATCCCCAGCCGATACACAGGCAAGCAGTACATGGCCACCGGATCGGACCGGACCCCGTCCACAAGGGAGAGTGGGACATAGGAGAAAAAGAAAAGAAACTAATAATAATAATAATAGTGAGAGTCCAGTCCATAGTGGGGCCAGCAGGGGACCATCCAGAGCGGAGACAGGTCAGCAGCGCAGCAATGTCCCCAACCGATGCTCAGTCCAACCCAGGTCCCGACTCTGGTCAGCCAGCACTTCATCCATGGCCACAGAACCTATGCCCCCATCCCTCCCTCCACGACGGCGAGGGGGGCAGAGCAGAAAAGAAAAGAAACGGCAGATCAACTGGTCTAAAAGGGGGGTCTATTTAAAGGCTTCACAGGTGTCATGAAAATGAAAAAAAGACATTAAAATGAGAAGGTGTGTCCAAACTTTTGGCCTGTATGTTCCGTTTAAGCACTCATGGCAACATAAGCTGGCCAATGGTGTTCTTGTTGTGTTGTTAACTTAAAAAAAAGTTGCAAACAGCCCCTTTTATCACATACATTCTTAAAAACAGCACCAGAAAAACCAAGTCTGAGTGTTTTTTTTTTGTTGTTGTTGTTTTTGGTGTCCTTACACTGCGTTCTATACTAAATACAATATACTTTATTACATTATTGATGTCTGCTTTGTTTGCAGGCCAAACATAATAGCCTGGCAGACAGAATCAACATTTACCTCCACAATTCCGCACGGATGAACCGGCACAGAAGAAGAAGGACGGCGGCCAAGGTCGGCTCTCATACATCAGCTAATTGACGTCGGCTCCACCAAGCTCTCCCTAATTGTACGTCTTGCTGCTGTACCTCGAGAAGCTATTAAATGGGAACATTATCACAACTTCAGAAGGGTTAAAAACAATAAAAATGAGTTCCAAAATTGTATCCATAATGGAATATCCCGAAAAAAGGCTTTAAAGTGCCTGATTTTCGCTATCTGTAAATCCACCGTCCATTTTCCCGTGACGTCATCTAGTGATGCCAATACAAACAAACATGACGGATATCACAGCAAGATATAGCAACATTAGGTCAGATTCAGACTCGGATTTCAGCGGCTTAAGCGATTCAACAGATTACGCATGTATTGAAACGGATGGTTGGAGTATGGAGGCAGATAGCGAAAACGAAATTGAAGAAGAAACTGAAGCTAATGAGCGAATAGCTATTGAAGCTGTTCGGCGATCGCCTTCTAACCAACGATTGCATCTTTTGACCACTGGAGCAACTTAAATCTGTCGATTGGTAAGTGTTTGTTTGGCATTAAATGTGGGTGGAGGGAAAGGCTGGATGAAAATATAGCTACAAATGTACATACAGCTAGCCTAAATAGCATGTTCGCATCGATTAGCTGGCAGTCATGCCGCGACCAAATATGTCTGATTAGCACATAAGTCAATAACATCAACAAAACTCACCTTTGTGATTTCGTTGACTTTATCGTTGGAAATGCATCTGCTTTGGGTGTCGCAGGATATCCACACATTTCTCTGTGCCATGTCTGCCGTAGCATTGCCGGTAAAATGTGCAGACCAAACGAGGGACTTTCGCATCTTTTGACAGTGGTGCAACCTGAATCCGTCGATTGGTATGTGTTTGTTTGGCATTAAATTGGGCGGGGGGAAAGGCTGGATGCAAATATAGCTACAAATGAGGCATAACGATGCAATATGTACATACAGCTAGCCTAAATATCATGTTAGCATCAATTAGCATGCTGTGCTAATCGATGCACACTCCACGTAAATCAACTTGAATCCGTCCCTGATCGTGTTGTTACACCCTCCGACAACACACCGACGAGGCATGATGTCTCCAAGGTACGGAAAACAGTCGAAAAAACAGAAAATAGCAGAGCTGATTTGACTTGTGTGTGTAATGTGTTTGAGAAAATGTATGTGACGTCACAACGTGACTTGGATAGTGGGTTTCACTATGTAAAAGTGCTTTGAGTCACGACGGAAAAGCGTTTTATAAATATAATTCACTTCGCTAATTCACTTCACTTCAAAACACACCCGACTCTCCTGACTTCTCCCTATCGGCGTATTACGAATACGACTGATTTGCAGGTGTGTCATTTGTTGTGAGTTTATGCACTGTGTTGGTTTTGTTCTTTGAACAAGGTGATGTTCATGCACGGTTCATTTTGTGCACCAGTAAAAAAAAACATGGTAGCACTTTAGTATGGGGAACATATTCACCATTAATTAGTTGCTTATTAACATGCAAATTAGTAACATATTGGCTCTTAACTAGTCATTAAGTACTTATTCATTCCTAATTTAACATAGCCTTATTATTATAACCCTAACCCTAACCAATTAACTCTAAATAAATTTTTATTATTTAGTATACGTTTTCCTAGTGTCCAAATGACTCTAAATTAAGTCTTTGTTACTTAGAATATGTTCCCCATACTAACGTGTTACCAAAAACATATAACTGTCTTGAATTTGAATTTGTCTAGTTTGATTTTTCACTAAAGAAGGGTTCAGTGAATGCGCATATCAAACTGGTGGGGTTCGGTACCTCCAACAAGGTTAAGAACCACTGGTCTAATGCTTTCTCATCTCACTATGTTTACTATTTGCTTTACATATCCTACCAAGTCAGACCTACACTGTTTCAATGTCCATTTCTCAGATGATGCAATTCTTTATAACTGAAGTGCTGATAGTGTAAGTGTAAGTTACCCATGCCCTGGGCACAAATGCACCCCCATACCATTACAAATGCTGGCCTTTGAACTTTGCGTCGATAACAGTATGAATGGTTCGCTTCCCCTTTGGTCCGGATGACACCATGTCGAATATTTCCAAAAACAATTTGAAATGTGAACTCGTCAGACCACAGAACACTTTTCCACTTTGCGTCAGTCCATAATCGATGATCTCAGGCCCAGAGAAACCGGCGGCGTTTTTGGATGTTGTTGATAAATGTATTTCGCTTTGCATAGTAGAGCTTTAACTCGCACTTACAGATGTAGCGACAAACTGTATTTAGTGAAAGTGGTTTTCTGAAGTGTTCCTGAGCCCATGTGGTGATATCCTTTAGAGATTGATGTCGGTTTTTGAAACAGTGCCGTCTGAGGGATCGAAGGTCTTGGTCATTCAATGTTGGTTTCCGGCCATGCCGCTTACGTGGAGTGATTTCTCCAGATTCTCTGAACCTTTTGATGACATTACGGGCCGTAAATGTTGAAATCCCTAAATTTCTTGAAATTGCACTTTGAGAAACGTTGTTCTTAAACTGTTTGACTATTTGCTCACGCAGTTGTGGACAAAGGGGTGTACCTCGCCCCATCCTTTCCTTGTGAAAGACTGAGCATTTTCTGAAGCTGTTTTTATACCCAATCATGGCACCCTCCTGTTCCCATCCCTGTGGGGTGTTCCAAATAAGTGTTTGATGAGCATTACATTTATTGCCACCTTTCCCAACTTCTTTGTCACGTGTTGCTGGCATCCAATTCTAAAGTTAATGAATATTTGCACAAAAAAAATGTTTATCAGTTTGAACATCAAATATGTTGTCTTTGTAGCATATTCAGCTGAATATGGGTTGAAAATGATTTGCAAATCATTGTATTCTGTTTATATTTACATCTAACACAATTGCCCCACTCATATGGAAATGGGGTGTGTACATTCTGTCAGCATTTCACTTCAACTTCAGCATCGGAGCATTCACACACAATCCCTTCAGGAATTGCCTCTTCTAGTTGTATTATATTATTTCTTTAGATTACATCCTGGCATTTCACTTTCATCAATCAACGCCTATACATTCCTGCCAGTAAAGACTCTAAGGACATTAAAAAAAGCATCAATGGATGCAAATTCACAGCCGTATTTTCCAATCCACAAGTCTTCCAAAGCTGCGGAAAGAAGACGAGCAGCTACGTTGTCACCCCGTTCACAATTCACATGTGCCAAGAAGAAGTGAAATGAAAAGACAAAGTGAAAGACTGTGGACAACTGTTCTGAGAACAGAACATGACCAGATGTCAATTTGTTGCTGCATTTTTTTCCTCCACTTTATTCGATCGCTCTGTCTTTTTTAAAAAAAGTGTTGCATTAATATCACTTCTTTTATGAAATGTACGAGGCGTGGAAGTGTTGTTTTTTTTATTCCTTCCACATCTGGCGCTCCCAGGAAGTTAAAACAGCCACTAAGACTGATATACAAATCAGTTTTAGTAGATGCTCTCAATATTAACATGGGGTTCTATTTAATTCAAAACAAACTTGTTTGTCCATGCCTGACTGAAGCGGCACATTTTGAGATTCCGTTAGAGCTTTATTAATTCAATCCATTTAACAGGAAGTCACTGTTATGGTTCGGATATGCACCAGACCAGTTCTTGCAAACCTGTTCCACACAAGATTCCTTAAAGGGGAACATTATCACCAGACCTATGTAAGCGTCAATATATACCTTGATGTTGCAGAAAAAAGACCATCTATATTTTTAACCGATTTCCGAACTCTAAATGGGTGAATTTTGGACAATTAAATGCTTTTCTATTTATCGGTCTTGTAGCGATGACGTCAGAACGTGACGTCACATAGGTAATAAAGCCGCCATTTTCTCAAACACATTACAAACACCGGGTCTCAGCTCTGTTATTTTCCGTTTTTTCGACTATTTTCTGGAACCTTGGAGACATCATGCCTCGTCGGTGTGTTGTCGGAGGGTGTAACAACACTAACAGGGAGGGATTCAAGTTGCACCACTGGACCAAAGATGTGAAAGTGGCAAGAAATTGGACGAAATTTGTTCAAAATACGAGGGTGTGGGGAAAGCCGACGAAATGGTCAGTCGTTTGTTCCGCACACTTTACCGACGAAAGCTATGCTACTATAGAGATGGCAAGATTGTGTGGATATCCTGCGACACTCAAAGCAGATGCATTTCCAACAATAAAGTCAAAGAAATCTGCCGCCAGACCCCCATCGAATGTGCCGGAGTGTCTGCACATTTTACCGGCGATGCTAAGGCAGACATGGCAAAGAGATGTATGGATATCCTGCAGATGCATTTGCAACGATAAAGTAAAAAAAATCACAAAGGTAGTTTTGTTGATATTATTGACTTATGTGGAGTGTGCTAATCAGACATATTTGGTCACGGCATGACTGCAAGCTAATCGATGCTAACATGCTATTTAGGCTAGCTGTATGTACATATTGCATCACTATGCCTCATTTGTAGCTATATTTGCAACCAGCCTTTCCCTCCACCCACATTTAATGCCAAACAAACACATACCAATCGTTGGTTAGAAGGCGATCTCCGAATTTGTCCTCGCTTCCTCCCGTGCCGCTGTCTGTCGTGTCGGTTTCACCTGTATACAGTTCAAAGCGATATGGCTCAATAGCTTCAGTTTCTTCTCCAGTCGGTAGAGCATGAGACTCTTAATCTCAGGTTCGTGGGTTCGAGCCCCACGTTGGGCGCCAAATGTGACAGTCTCTTACTGTCGTCGCTCGGGTTCAGCAGACCACCAAGGAAGGACATCTCTTTAGCAAGTGTGACTTCTTTATTTTTCAATAAAGCTTGGCTGCAGTTTGGATCGCTTTTCAGCTCCTTCCTCCACTGCTCGTTCGCCATTCGCTTTTCAGCCGCCGTCGTCATTGTCGTCGTCTGCTCTCTGGCGCTCTTGGTCTTCACGCACTGCATCTGCTGCGGACACTCCAACTCCTCCCTGATCTCTCCTCCTTCTCCCCTTCTATACAGCAGGAGGAGATGAGTTAATTGTGTGCAGGTGTGTGTGCCACGCACCTGATTTAGATTGTGGAGGCATTGCTCCCAGCAAGCCCCGCCTCTCCGCTCCACCGCATCCTCCACCTCCTTGCCGCCATCTTGCCGTCGGCCTGTTGGCGCCGCCTCTCCACAGTGCTAATCAGACATATTTGGTCGCGGCATGACTGCCAGCTAATTGTTATTTAGGCTAGCTTTATGTATATTTGTAGCTATATTTGCATCCATCGTTTGCCTCCACCCACATTTAATGCCAAACGAACACTTACCAATCGACGGATTTAAGTTGATCCAGTGTCACAAGATGCGAAACTTCCGATCGTTTGGTCTGCACATTTTACCGGTGATGCTAAGGGAGACATGGCCGAATAGCTTCAATTTCAATATCTGCCTCCATACTCTAACCATCCGTTTCAATACATGCATAATCTGTTGAATCGCTTAAGCCGCTGAAATCCGAGTCTGAATCCGAGCTAATGTTACTGTATCTGTGCTATCCGTTTGTTTGTATTGGCATCACTGGATGACGTCACAGGAAAATGGACGGTGGCTTCACAGATAGCGAAAATCAGGCACTTTAAAGCCTTTTTTCCAGATATTCCGGGATGGGTAAAATTTTGAAAAACACTTCGAAAAATAAAATAAGCCACTGGGAACTGATTTGTATTGGTTTTAACCCTTTTGAAATTGTGATAATGTTCCCCTTTAAGAAACACTGCATTAGAACAAGTATATACATTGGATTATTTACAATCCGGGGAGGTGGGATGTGGAGGGGGAAGGGTGTTAGTCTAGGGTTGAAGTAAACATTGGTTGATGATTGATTGGTTGGTTGTTCTTGTCAAAAGTCTAGCAGCTGCATATTGTAAACAACAACTGCCGATCAAAACAATATCTTGTACAAGGGAATATCTCCTTGCCCAAGTAATTAATGAATTTGCATACACCCCCCACGCCCTAGCCCCCAAACCAACATTTCCCTTGCAAAACACTCACTATTGCTCCCACACAAGCTGCACTCCGGTGTCAGCAGCCAGCCAGAGGAGAGTGAGAGTGAGCCACCAGCATGTGGGATCCCATAGGAGCCTGGAATGCCGAGTGTGGGAGGAACACTTAGCAACAAATCTTTGACGCTCGCGATGCACCGAAGTGGCGGAGGGAGTGGGGACAAAAGACGGCTGGAGACGAACGCGCCAATGATGGAGCATGAGAACAGGAAATGAAGGGCAGTTGACCAGGATAGGGACGGGAGCGCCCGAATCCGGTCAACCTGCATGCTGATTCAGGCGAAACAAGCGCACCTTTCAAAGGCAATTCACCCTGGTGCAGACCATACACACCACACATGTTTTACTCTTACCAACTCCACTCTTTCTGCAACACCACAACCTTTTAGGTCACTATTGTGATCTTTACTTGATCAGCAACACATGCACACTCACTCATATTCCATTTTTTTTTTTTTTTTTTTGGTGACAAAGAGCAGGGTATCATCCTCCAGTGTGTGGTTCTGGTCCATTTTGAAGGACCCGGAGCCCTGCCAGTCCAGCGCCGGTCCCGCCTTTTGATATGGATGGCCTTTATTATGTAACTCAGTCTATTGTCAGTGGGGGGAAAACAATGTGGGGTCAATGAATGTGTTTGTGTGTGTGTTGTCCCCATAGTTAGTTTAAAAAAAACAGTGTGTGTACGCTAGTGTTGTAACGATATTTTGGTACCGGTACCAGTACAAAAATTATTTTGGTACTTTTCGGTACTTTTCTAAAAGATGGGTACCACAAAAAATTGCATTATTGGCTTTATTTGAACCAAAAAATCTTAGGGTACATTAAAGAGATCTTTCTTTTTGCAAGTTTGTCCTTAAATAAAATAGTGAACATACAAGACAACTTGTCTTTTAGTAGTAAATAAAGAAACAAAGGCTTCTAATTAGTCTGCTGACATATGCAGTAACATATTGTGTCATTTATCATTATACTATTTTGTCAAAATGATTAAGAACAAGTGGTAGAAAATGAATTATAATCTTCTGTTCATATACTGTTAATATCTGCTTACTTACTCTTTTAACATTTTTGTGACGGGTCTCAAGCCGTCCTCGTGTGGGTTGCAGTGCTGATCGATACAGGACGCATCATGACAGGTTTGACTCAAGTTTATTATTTCAATAAACATACTGTCTTGGAAGTTGGTCGCGCCACTTTCTAGCGTGCTGGCCCTTCCTCATCGTCACGGCGCACCTTTCGGTGTCCGGTGGCTGCGTCTGCTGCGGGGGCTCATCTTGCTCGGGGTCAATCTCGTCGCTCTCGCGGTCTTTGTTGTCGGGTGGTCCCCTTCCTACTTCTCCCCCGATTGCTCCTCCCTCTCCCCTTTTATGCTGCAGCAGAAGATGCAGGGATTGAGCACAGGTGTGTTGTGTACGCACCTGACTCTGATGGCTGTAGTGTCGCTCCAGCCGTGCCCCGCCTCTCCGCTCTGCTGCATGCTCCGCCTCCTGGCCGCCATCTTGGGCAGGACCCCCGTTTGCCCTGGCCCGCTGTCGGCTCGTCGGCTCCGCCTCTCCACAATTTTCTATATATACTTCTGTTAAAATGTAATAATCACTTATTATTTTACATTTTGATACACTACATTAGTTTTGGATGATACCACAAATTTGGGTATCAATCCAATACCAAGTTGTTACAGGATCATACATTGGTCCTATTCAAAGTCCTCATGTGTCCAGGGACATAATCCTGAGTTTATAAAAATAATATACATTTTTTTTTAAACGGAAAAAGATGTTGTGCTGCTAAAAAAAATAGATGTAATCATAGTAGTATCGATTAGATACGTTCCTGTACTTGGTATCATTACAGTGGATGTTAGGTGTAGATCCACTAATGGCGTTTGTTTACATTTTGATGCCGTTGACCTACGGTGTGTAGTGAAGCATGTTTAGCTAGTCCTTGTCCTGCAGGGATGATTCTTGTAAGAAACTTACTTTATTTGTCGCCATGGACGCGAGGATTAGTGATTTAGAAGTACCTAAAACACTGCAGACGGCGGGTGGACGTTAGCTGCTAGCTACCCATGTCTTAAAGCGCCTCTTCCTGAAGGCATTTCAGTGTTATAACTTCACCTTTATCTCGAGTTTTTAATGCAAAATGCGCCCGATATCCATTTTCTGTCTACTCACTCTGTTCGCTTGTAAGTGTTCTGTGATTGTGCACTGCCGAACATGCTCGTCAGCTCGTAAAACCAGCAATAACAAGACGTGACTTTGACGCGGGTTTGGGGGGAGGGATGCAGAACCAGTATGATGCAGACACGGTATCGTACCCAAAATTATTTATTGGTATCGCGGTACTGTACTGATACAGGTATACCGTACAACCCTAGTGTTTGTACATAAAGTTATTTTGGTGGTCCATTCTCCCATGTGTACGAGTATATGTGCATACACAAGTCCTCATAAAACGTGGATACCCATACTGTCTTGGAAATATATTTTATTATATAATTTTTCATTTTCGTTAGAATTACATTATTTTTTTGGACTATAAGGCGCACTTAAATCCATTCATCGTCTCAAAACTCGACAGTGCGTCCTTATAACACGATGCGCCTAAAATTTTGATGGAGCAATTTTATTCGGTACATGGTGAAATGACAAGTGTGACGTGTAGACTGCAATATGATGGCAGTCACACATAAAAGATACGTGTTGATTGCAATTTGATGGCAGTCACACGTAAGAGATACGTGTAGACTGCAATATGACTCAGGTAAACAACACCAACATTTTATATGTTCCATTGAAAATATAGAACATTACAGATGGCGCTCAAAAATACATCAAAATGTTTAAATATGAATTTGGTAAGCTATGAAGCCACACCGCTTGATGGATTCTACTATGCATCAACATACAAGTATTATTGTACAAAGTACTGTCATGCCTGTGAATCAGGTTTTATGTTTGAGCATGTTTTGTTTTGTTTTTTTGGACTCTTATTTCCCGTTTTGCACTTCCTGGTTTTGTTTGTTTCCATGCCAACCCAGTAGTTTCCACCTTGCCCTCAAGTCACACCCCGGTCCTCAGCTCTCACACCTGTTTCCAATAATCACAGCTACTATTTAAGTCATTTGCTATCTGTTTCTCGGCCTGGCAACATTGTACCTACCTACAGGACTTTGTATCGAACCCTCATGACCACGCACCTGCCTTCCCTTGCCAACCTTCATGTATTGCCACGCTGATTATTGTTTTGATCACGCCACGTAAGTTTTTGGTTTGTTTTATGTCATAGATAGTATCTTTTGTTTATATGTATATAGCCATGCCATTGTGCTGTTTTTGTTTTTGAGTATAGTCTAGTTTATTATCCGCCATTGAGCGGGCCCTTGGTTTTGGTCTGTTTTGTATTATAGTGTGAAAATAAAACAAACATCTACTTACACTCACGTCTCGCTCGTGCAAATCATCCTCTGTGTCGAAGAAGCAAAATAAATCCAAGTCAAAGTCCTGACAAGTACACCTTATACAACTTGTGTGTGTATAAGGTAAGACAAGTTATTCTGCGTTTTTTTTCGCAATATCATGCAAAAGAGACTTTGTTTACCTTCTGGTACATGCTGATCTGTATTTGAGATCTGCATAAGTCCTGAAAATGTGCGCGCATCCGCCTTTGTAGTCCGTGGCGACACCATAGTCGATAAGCTTCATCTTTTTTCTCCATCTTCTAATCATTTCTAATGTAAAGTAGTGTAAAGTTCTTACTTATATTTGTCAGTAAACTCACCATGAAAGCACTAAAACATACCGGTGTAGTGAGTTTACATTATTACCCAAGGAACTTTAGTTATTAGAGAGTTCAGGTCGAACGGGACACATTTCCGGCATTGTTATTGCACTAGTGAGGCAAGAATGAGTTGATGATTCTCCGTTATGGATTAAAGTGAATGTCATTAAAACAGTTAGCTCCATCTTTTGACACTTCTTCCACTCCCGTCCTTGCACGCTACACCGCTACAACAAAGATGATGCGGAGAAGACGCTGCCGAAGGTGAACCACGTAAATAAGACCGCCCACAAAACGGCGCATCCTGAAGCGACTGTCAGAAAGCGGCTCGGAGATGATCTGTAAAACATAATCTATGCAACATTTTGACCAAAGAACCACCGTTACATGTTATGTACTGTAGACCACATGGAAGGATTTTACGTTTAGACAAAAATAATAATAATCTGACCTCTTTGATGCGTCCTATAATCGGGTGCGCCTTTTGTTACAAAATAGACCTGAATAGACCCACTGATCGGCAGTGCGCCTTATAATCAGGTGCCCCCTATGGTCCAGAAAATACAGTTCATGAAATATGTAGATTATATGAAAATATATGTGGAACCTTTGTTTTATCGTGTCCCCCTGACTGCATTAATTGTTGGGACACCTGTACACCTGTCTCCTTATATGTTGGACACGCCTTTCTACTTCCCTTTTTGTCCACTATATCCACTGAAAGTGGCTTGACATTTGAAAAAAATATTGATTGTGATATTTGTATTTCCTTTTTATGTTATCAGATGCATCATAGGAGTAAAGTGCAGCTCAGCATTAACCCTGGTCTCAGTTGTGGTTATAGAGAAAAAAATAACACTGGTAAGACTGAGAATGAGGGTGAGTGTAATGGGGTAACTGTGTCAGATGTACCAGAAGGAGGCCTGCCAGCTCAGGCTTTTAGCTCAGTGGTCAGCACACTCGCCTCTCACACGAACAAACAGGGTTCGCCTCCCAATGCTGTGTGTGTGTGTGTGTGTGTGTGTGTGTGTGTGTTACCATGGAACATGAAAACCAGATAGTGTGCTTAAATATGCACATGTGCGTGTTTTTTTTTGCATGTGTGTGTGTGGCGGTGGCCCCATTGTGGCCCCATTGTGCGTGTGTAAAAAGTCACAGAAAGTTGGTCCCCATGAGACAAACCGTGTGTGTTTTGGTGAGTGACATCTATCCCCTGAGCAACATGAAAACAGGTGTGTATGTGTGTGTATTAAACAGGGTCCTCATACAACATGGACACGCGTGTGTGTGTGTGTGTGTGTGTGTGTGCGTGCGTGCGTGCGTGTGCAGATTATCATGGGACATGAAAACCAGTTAGTGTGTTTGAGTATGCACACGTGTGTGTGTGTGTATGCGCGCCTGAAACCTAATCACATTGCTGAGATTGTTGCTAGTTAAAAACACGCTGTAGTAACACAGTTGTTCTTTTGCGGTTTCAGTGCAACATGTTATTTTACACTTTTAATAAATTGGCCGCAAATGAGCACTAATGGTATTTCACAATGTAGTGGTGAGCCGTCAGGGCCAGCAAGGCCTTCTCTGCTGGCCCAAGATAACCAGATATCATAATCATTATGAAACATATAGGTCATTTTTAATTCACTTTACCTAAATATCTAAAAGTATTCATATTCTGTTCATGTCATATTATGCTCGTTCTAATGCTGTTGTTTTTAGTTGAGACTTTTTATCCAATCAGAATTCAGCTCGCTTATGTTGCCATGCTGTACCAAATCTGCCCGGAGCCTTCAGAATCAACAATTGTTTCATCTGACCCACATAACTTTCCTCCAGAAGGTCTTATCTTTGTCCATGTGATGTCAGATGAAACTAAAATTGAGCTGTTTGGCCACAATACCGAGCAATATTGTTTGGAGGAGAAAAGGCGAGGCCGTTAATCCCAGGAACACCAACCCTACCGTCAAGCGTGGTGGTGGTAGTATTATGCTTTGGGCCTGTTTTGCTGCTAATGGAACTGGTGCTTTACAGATAGTAAATGGTACAATGAAAGATGAGAATTACCTCCAAATTCTTCAGGACAACCTAAAATCATCAGCCCGGAGGTTGGTGCAATGGACGTGGAGTGGATCTAGTTAATAGTGTGAGAGTCCAGTGGGACCAGCAGGGGATTATTTTGGGTGGGGAGAAGTCAGCAGATGCACAGATACTCCGGGTCCTGACTTTGAACAGCTAGCGCTTCATCTGTAGTCACTTAATTACCTCTCCACGAAGGAAAGGGAAGCAGAGCAGAAAAGAGACGGCAGATCAACTGATTTAAAAGGAGGTGTTATGATCCGCTGCCCGGATCATTCCATGTTCTAGTTTTGTTCCGTTTTTGTATCACATCCTGTTGTTTGACTTCCTTAGTTCTTGTTTTAGTCTGTTTCCATAGTAACGTGTTATGTTCACCTGCCGTGGTTTCCAGACACACACCTGTTTTGTAAATCCCCACCCTTATTTAAGCCTGCCTTTTCTGTTCATTCACGCTCGCATCCTAGTTTGTGTTACACGCAGTTCGTGTTTCGCAACAGTTACAACTCTGATTTCCATATTTCTACTTGCTAGCTTTCACGCTATGTTTTTCCCCCTCTAGCTCTCATCCTAGTAGGTTTTTTTTGCCTTTTGTGCTTTGTGCAAGTTTGTCGGTTATTTCTCTAGCTCCCATGCTAGCGCTTTTAGTTCTTTTCTAGCTCCCATGCTAGTTCTGTTTGTTTTGACTAAGTCTGTTATCATTTGTTAAATAAATCAATCATTTCTTACCTTCACGTTGTGTTCTCGCCCTACTGCATCCTTGGAAAAACAAACCTCCATTACAATGCCCAGCAATCGTTACAGGAGGGTCTATTTAAAGGCTAGCGTATACAAATTCTAAAGGCCTACTGAAATGAGATGTTCTTATTCAAACGGGGATAGCAGGTCCATTCTATGTGTCATACTTGATCATTTCGCGATATTGCCATATTTTTGCTGAAAGGATTTAGTAGAGAACATCGACGATAAAGTTCGCAACTTTTGGTCGCTAATAGAAAAGCCTTGCCTTTACCGGAAGTCGCAGACGATGACGTTACCCGTTTATAATGGGAGCCTCCAACAAAAAGAGCTATTCGGACCAAGAAAACGACAATTCCCCCATTAATTTGAGTGAGGATGAAAGATTCGTGTTTGAGGATATTGATAGCGACGGACTAGAAAAAAAAAAAAAAACGCGATTGCATTGGGACGGATTCAGATGTTTTTAGACACATTTACTAGGATAATTCTGGGAAATCCCTTATCTTTCTGTTGTGTTGCTAGTTTTTTAGTGAATTAAATAATACCTGATAGTCGGAGGGGTGTGTCCACGGGTGTCTTGAAGCCAGTGTCTGATGGAAGTCGAAGGCAGCTTTATGGACGGCGCAAGCTCAGCTGATCTCCGGTAAGTGGCGACTTTTTACCACAATTTTCTCACCGAAAACTGCTGGTTGACATTTGGTCGGGATCCATGTTCGCTTGACCGCTCTGATCCATAGGAAAGCTTCACCTCCGGGAATTTTAAGCAAGGAATCACCGTGTGTTTGTGTGGCTAAAGGCTAAAGCTTCCCAACACCATCTTTCTACTTTGACTTCTCCATTGTTAATTGAACAAATTGCAAAAGATTCAACAACACAGATGTCCAAAATACTGTGTAATTATGCCATTAAAGCAGACGACTTTTAGCTGTGTGTGTGCGCAGCGCTAATATTTCCTTACAGTCCGTGACGTCACCCGTACACGTCATTATTCCGCGACGTTTTCAACAAGAAACTCCCGGGAAATTTAAAATTGCAATTTAGTAAACTAAAAAGGCCGTATTGGCATGTGTTGCAATGTTAATATTTCATCATTGATATATAAACATCTCCGGGTTGGGGAGGAGAACCTGCCCCAAGTGGAGGAGTTCAAGTACCTAGGAGTCTTGTTCACGAGTGGGGGAAGAGTGGATCGTGAGATCGACAGTCGGATCGGTGCGGCGTCTTCAGTAATGCGGACGTTGTACCGATCCGTTGTGGTGAAGAAGGAGCTGAGCCGGAAGGCAAAGCTCTCAATTTACCGGTCGATCTACGTTCCCATCCTCACCTATGGTCATGAGCTTTGGGTCATGACCGAAAGGATAAGATCATGGGTACAAGCGGACGGAATGAGTTTCCTCCGCCATGTGGCGGGGCTCTCCCTTAGATATAGGGTGAGAAGCTCTGTCATCCGGGAGGAACTCAAAGTAAAGCCGCTGCTCCTTCACATCGAGAGGAGCCAGATGAGGTGGTTCGGGCATCTGGTAGGAGGCCACGGGGAAGACCCAGGACACGTTGGGAAGACTATGTCTCCCGGCTGGCCTGGGAACGCCTCGGGATCCACTGGGAAGAGCTAGACGAAGTGGCTGGGGAAAGGGAAGTCTGGGTTTCCCTGCTTAGGTTGTTGCCCCCGCGACCCGACCTCGGATAAGCGGAAGAAGATGGATGGATGGATATATAAACTATCAGAATGCGTGGTCGCTAGTAGTGGGTTTCAGTAGGCCTTTAAGTCGAGACACCACTTCATTATGATTAAAAAGGTGCAAAAAGTCGGAAAGCGCTACAATTGTGTTCCTGCTTCTAGAACAGCAAACCAGGCTGAGTCTAAGAAGAACTGCCTGGAGGTTTGCTTCAGTTAATTGTGGCTAAAAAGCATGATGGGAGCTTTAAACCGCCGCGCGGTTCTAGAGTTCACCCGCTGGCGCCTCCATCTCAACACTGGATCACGGGCTGTCACACACACAGAGGTTGGCTACGGGATGTAAGGGTTCCGGGGTCAGTGAGTTCACGTGTTTTTAGCACGTGTTAACAGCGCCTGATAACTGACACTCGTGTCATGGAGGGCAGAGTTTGGATGTAACGACAGCGCTTTGGAAATGACGTTGAAAATACAACAGGTTGAGCATTATTTAGACACAGCAGTTCATTTCCTACACAGACTTCCCTGGCTGGGAGTCTCTCCAGGACGGAGCTTATCCCAACGAACCTTGAGCAGGGGTTAGTAGGAACGAGGGGGGGGGGGGGTTGTCGGCAGCACATGTGCAAATCTCTCAACTGCGGTTTGCAGTGTTTTGTCTCACTTTGTCAGCATTTCTTGACTGCGGTCCAGAAAAGCTTTCAATTGTTCATATCTGGAGCTTTGCTTTGAGCCCCGAAGTCCCGTCGAACCTTTCTGCGCGGAGGACATCTATAGCCACCATGTAAAATGACTAAATCTGTCAAAAAATGGATGTTCCTGGGGAAAGACCGTTTTGCATGATCAGGCTACGGTAGGTTGGAACCGTGCTTGGTAACTTGGCAATAAAACCATGAGCTTTCTCCCAGCCGGTCAATGAGGAGCCGTTAGTATAACAGTGAAAATATTTATTAGAAAAATAATATACATTTCTCTCATAGTTCTCCAATAGTTTCCAAGTTCTACAATTTGGTGCATTTGCAAACAGCTAAAATGATGGATAATGCAAACTATAACCTGCTACTCAAGAATGTACAGTACACCAATACTTCTCGACAAAAGGGGAGAAACATAAACTTAGAGCAGGGGTGTCAAACTCAAATACAGAGTGGGCCAAAATTCTAAACTGAACAAAGCTGCGGGCCAAAGTTGAACAACTTAACCTTTTAATAGGGACCCAAACAAGTTTTGCATTGAATATTGAACAAGCAAGGCTTATATAACTTTATAGTGACATGCAAAATTTTGTTGGTAGCGGGGGTGTATATTGTAGTGTCCCGGAAGAGTTAGTGCTGCAAGGGGGTCTGGGTATTTCTTCTGTTGTGTTTGTGTTGTGTTACGGTGTGGCTGTTCTCCCGAAATGTGTTTGTCATTCTTGTTTGGTGTGGGTTCACAGTGTGGTGTAACAGTGTTAAAGTTGTTTATACGGCCACCCTCAATGTGACCTGTATGGCTGTTGACCAAGTATGCGTTGCATTCACTTGTGTGTATGTAGAAGCCGCATATATTACGTGATTGGGGCGGCACGCTGTATGTATGGAGGAAAAGTGGACGTAACGACAGGTTGTAGAGGATGCTAAAAGCAGTACCTTTAAGGCACGCCCCCAATATTGTTGTCCGGGTGGAAATTCGGGAGAATGGTTGCCCCGGGAGATTTTCGGGGGAGGCACTGAAATTCGGGATTCTCCTGGAAAAATCGGGAGGGTTGTCAAGTATGAGAATTAGCGTTGAATGCGGTGATACAGCGGCACCGCCACTATATAATACCGGCGGGCCAGCTCTAATGTTAATTTATTATTGCCTCAAGGGCCAAATTAAATTACACGGCGGGCCAAATTTGGCCCGCGGGGCAGAGTTTGACACCCATGACTTAGAGGGAAATCTAATTTAAAACATTTGTCCGTGCGTACAACACTTAAAGGCCTACTGAAACCCACTACTACCGACCACGCAGTCTGATAGTTTATACATCAATGATGAAATATTAACATTGCAACACATGCCAATACGGCCTTTTTAGTTTACTAAATTGCAATTTTAAATTTCCCGCTGAGTTTTTGTTGAAAACGTCGTGTGTTTGTGACGTTATTGGTTGGAGCGGACATATTAGCCCAGCACCACTTACGGCTAAAAGTCGTCCCTTTTCATCGCATAATTACACAGTATTTTGTACTTTGGTGTTGCTGAATCTTTTGCAATTTGTTCAATTAATAATGGAGACTATAAAGAATAATGCTGTTGGTGGAAAGCGGTGGATTGCAGCTACCTTTAGCAACCGAAATACAGCCGGTGTTTCTTTGTTTGTTGTGAAGCTTTAGCGAACATGTTTCTCTACAACATGTCAACCAGCAAGTTTTTGGATGAGAAAATTGTGATATTAAGTCGGCTCTTACCGTAGACTTGTGTGCAGTTAGCGTCCTCCTGCAGCAGATGTGATCTTGGCTCCTCCATTGGCTTCTCTCAGAGACACCGGAGGTCACAGCAGCCCTCCGACTTTCAGGTATGACTTTATAATCTCACTAAAACACTATTAACACAAAAAGCAGATAAGGGATTTTCCAGAATTATCCTAGTAAATGTGTCTAATAACATCCGAATCGCTCCCACCGCACTAGCCTTTTTTTTTTCTAGTGCTTGACTCTAACTTTCCTCATCCACGAATATTTCATCCTCGCTCAAATTAATGGAGAAATCGTCACTTTCTCGGTCTGAATCGCTCTTGCTGCTGGTGGCTATGATTATAAACAATGTGAGGATGTGAGGAACCCTACAACCCGTGACGTAACACACACATCGTCTACTACTTCCGGTACAGGCAAGGCTTTTTTATTAGCGATCAAAAGTTGCGAACGTTGTCGTCGATGTTCTCTACTAAATCTTTTCAGCAAAAATATGGCAATATCGCGAAATGATCAAGTATGACACATAGAATGGACCTGCTACCCCCGTTTATTTAAGAACATCTCATTTCAGTAGGCCTTTAACTCAGAACTTTGGGAAGACCATTCTAAAACCCATAATTCTAGCCTGATTTAGCCATTCCTTTACCGCTTTTGACGTGTGTTTGGGGTCATTGTCCTGTTAGAACACCCAACCGCGTCCAAGACCAAACCTGCGGGCTGATGATTTTTAGGTTGTCCTAAAGAATTTGGAGGTAATCCTCGTTTTTCATTGTCCCATTTACTCTCTGTAAAGCACCAGTTCTTTTGGCAGCAAAACAAGCCCAGAGCATAATGCTACCACCACCATGCTTGACAGTAGGAAAGGTGTTTCTGGGAATAAAGGCTTCACCTTTTCTCCTCCGAACATATTGCTTGGTATTTTGGACTCAACCTCTGGGCTGATGCTTTTAGGTTGTCCTGAAGAATTTGGGGGTATTAGAATATAACCTGTTTTGTACACTGTTGAGGTAATTCAATGCTCAGTAGGGCATAAATGTATTCCTGTATAGTATTTCTCCAGCAATATTCATGTGGTGACATAAATGATGGTGTTTTGAGAGGTAATCATTGAAGTCGGACTTCATGAAGGCCTAAGTTGGAAACGCACATGGGACACTCAACCATTGCCAGAAACCCGGAAGTGCCTCTAAATTTA
>NC_084633.1:10256705-10264205 GCF_033978795.1 Nerophis ophidion | reverse complement strand
AAACAATCTTATTTGAATAGTTGTTTTTCTCTATTTTAATTTTTTTTAAACTAAAATAGAAAATAACATTTTTTCAAACTAAAATTAAGTTTGGTCAATGACAAAAAAATGTTCAACAAATACAACTTTAAATCTTGGCAAGTAGCAAATTATCTGCAGTGTGAATATGCTTCATTTTATGTTATTGTTTCTTCAATTTGCAATGAAATTATTATCGGCGGTCACTCGAACAAGTATGACGATCCTCCTGTTAGGGGTATACCCCTTTGTGGAGGATGCCTGTGCGTGACTTGGTTTAACGTGGGGAGACTGGTCCACAGACACTCACCACATGATCCTTGACAGAATCGGGTCAAGGTCAAGTGGCATGGAGTCCAAGATGACTGGGAACCCTTTTCTGCTGCAGCCTTCTTCTGCCGTTGTGGTAGTTCTTAAATCTACCGTCATTTGCCTGCTCCGTCGTTGAGGTCTTAACCCTATCCCTGGCTAGGGGGAAGTCACGTACTAGGCCTTTGCCAAGGGCCACCTGGAGTAACAGTAGTAAAGGGGTTAACCTCCTAGTGCCCCAAGACCCCATAGAGGAGCCTCCACTGCCAGATGGACTTTAACGTCATGCCCAGGACATAATGGCATACTCCATCATTGGGAAACAATGCCTGAAGCGGACATTAATATAAATGCATGCAAATATAGAAACAAATCCACATTAATTAAATATTCAGGACTATATTCATATGACGCAAATGTGTACACAAGTAACGTGTGAATGAATGAAAGCAGAGGAATATAATAGGATTTTGCACATAAAAGGAGTTGTCGCCACATTGATTGCGTCTTAAAAAGCATGTTAGAACTTTCCGTTTACTTTTCTTCAAGCTAGACTTTCATTTCTTAAACTAACAGTACAACATGTCACAGACCTCTGCAGTAGTAAGTGGATCTGTACTCTGTGGAATGTTTTATGTATAGTTATTTGTTCTGAGGAAGTATGAGGATCCAAGAAATAGATCAATATTTGCCAAGATGACCTGACATATAATCTATCCATCCATCCATCCATCTTCTTCCACTTATCCGAAGTCAAGTCTTGGGGGAAGAAACCTTAGCAGAGAAGCCAATACTTTCCTCTCCCCAGGTACTTAGTCCAGCTCTTCCTGGGGGATCCTGAGGCGTTCCCAGGCCATGCTGGGAGACATAGTGTCAGGTTCAAACCCTGATGACATCTATTAAACAGACAAGAAGCAAGAAATCATGCGGAGACAGAGTTCAATTTATCTCATGAGGAGAATGCACGGAGCTGCACTCTTATTTATATATATATATATATATATATATATATATATATATATATATATATATATATATAAAGGTTTATTTGAAATAGGGACAGAAACATGGACATCTGAAACAGTTATCCAATGTATGCATCATAGTGTTTGTAGCCAAAGCTAATTTACAACACTTGTCCCCAACAACAACACAGATCCAACATCATTAAAATAGGATAATAAAGAATTAAATAAAGTCACAGTCTCGCCCCACGCTCTAAGGCAGTGGTTCTCAACCTTTTTTTCAGTGATGTACCCCCTGTGAACATTTTTTGAATTCAAGTACCCCCTAATCAGAGAAAAGCATTTTTGGTGGAAAAAAAGAGATAAAGAAGTAAAATACAGCACTATGTTATCAATTTCTGATTTATTAAATTGTATAACAGTGCAAAATATTGCTCGTTTGTAGTGGTCTTTCTTGAACTATTTAAAAATAACTAAACACTTGTTGAAAAATAAACAAGTTATTCAATTATAAATAAAGATTTCTACACATAGAAGTAATCATCAACTTAAAGTGCCCTCTTTGGGGATTGTAATAGAGATCCATCTGGATTCATGAACTTAAATCTAAACATTTCGTCACAAAAAAATAAATCTTTATCATCAATATTTATGGAACATGTCCACAAAATATTTAGCTGTCAACACTGAATATTGCATTCTTGCATTTCTTTTTACAGTTTATGAACTTACATTCATATTTTGTTGAAGAATTAGTCAATAAATATATTTATAAAGGATTTTTGAATTGTTACTATTTTTGAAAAATGTCACGTACCCCTTGGCATACCTTCAAGTACCCCCAGGGGTACGCGTACCCCCATTTGAGAACCATTTCTCTAAGGTACATCTCCCGTGTCCCTCTATTTATTCAGGAGTTCCTCAGTCAACATCACTGAGGGCGCCTCCAAAAGGAATGGTCACACAAATCATGCAAAGCGGCTCCAGTACGCACAATACGTGACGGAATGTGCTGGGGCCTTGTGATTTCATCTCGTCTCTGCTTTGTCTGCGCGCTGTCGTCTTATCTTCGTTGAGATCATTAAAGTCCTTGGCTGTTAGCGGGCTAAAACAAAGAGGCCGTCCCTCAGACAAGAAGTTTTGTCCTTGCACAGATAGAAAAAGTACAGCTTGAGCACCATAGCAAATAACTATAGCAACGGACTTTAAGCATACCGTATTTTTCGGACTATAAGTTGCAGTTTTTTTCATAGTATGACCAGGGGTGCGACTTATACTCAGGAGCGACTTATGTGTGAGATGATTAACACATTAACGTAACATATCAAATAATATTATTTACCTCATTCACGTAAGAGACTAGACGTATAAGATTTCATCGGATTTAGCGATTAGGAGTGACAAATTGTTTGGTAAACGTATAGCATGTTCTATATGTTATAGTTATTTGAATGACTCTTACCATAATATGTTATGTTAACATACCAGGCACCTTCTCAGTTGATTATTTAAGCGTCATATAACGTACACTTATTCAGCCTGTTGTTCACTATTCTTTATTTATTTTAAATTGCCTTTCAAATGTCTATTCTTGGTGTTGGGTTTTGTCAAATAAATTTCCCCAAAAAATGCGACTTATACTCCAGTGCGACTTATACTCCGAAAATTAGGGTACTACAGTTGTGTGATAATTTACACATAATTATTCTAACTTCCCCGTGGTCTCCTAATGGTCGGACATGCCCTAAACACCTGCCCAGACAGACACAACGACATTTCCGTATTCCTTGCTGCATGAATCCAAGGAGGGTACGTTTTTTGCCAAAACACATGCTCGAATTTGAGTGCGAGCTGAAATGAGCGTGTCGTCTTTCTACAATGCGAAGCTACTTCTAAGATACAAACTGTACTAATCCTCATAAAAAATAAAATATGTTTTTTTTTCCAAGTAGGCTGAGAGAAAAATGAATGGCTAAGCAAGCTACACATCTACCGAGCAGGATGACACAAGAAGGGTGTGATCGATCCAAATGTCGATAATATCGGTCCCTTGTATAGTATCAGCATATAATTGATATCAGAGTGATTGGATCACTTTAATATTTTACTTTTCCTGAGGGAACTCTCCTGAAGGAATCAATAAAGTATTTATGTATCCATCAATAGTTGTCTTTTTGTCTATTTTATTCCTACAAAATAAGTTTTGGGGTCGTTTTTGTTATTGTTTACAAATGCAGTAAGTCACTGATACAGGAAGGCTTTCAGGGCTAATCCCAAAGAAATTAAATGGGAGAAAATCAATCAATGTTTACTTATATAGCCCTAAATCACTAGTGTCTCAAAGGGCTGCACAAACCACGACGACATCCTCGGTAGGCCCACATAAGGGCAAGGAAAACTCACACCCAGCGGGACGTCGGTGACAATGATGACTATGAGAACCTTGGAGAGGAGGAAAGCAATGGATGTCGAGCGGGTCTAACATGATACTGTGAAAGTTCAATCCATAATGGATCCAACACAGTCGCGAGAGTCTAGTCCAAAGCGGATCCAACACAGCAGCGAGAGTCCCGTTCACAGCGGAGCCAGCAGGAAACCATCCCAAGCGGAGGCGGATCAGCAGTGCAGAGATGTCCCCAGCCGATACACAGGCAAGCAGTACATGGCCACCGGATCGGACCGGACCCCCTCCACAAGGGAGGGTGGGACATTGGAGAAAAAGAAAAGAAACGGCAAATCAACTGGTCTAAAAAGGGAGTCTATTTAAAGGCTAGAGTATACAAATGAGTTTTAAGGTGAGACTTAAATGCTTCTACTGAGGTGGCATCTCGAACTGTTACCGGGAGGGCATTCCAGAGTACTGGAGCCCGAACGGAAAACGCTCTATAGCCCGCAGACTTTTTTTGGGCTTTGGGAATCACTAATAAGCCGGAGTCCTTTGAACGCAGATTTCTTGCCGGGACATATGGTACAATACAATCGGCAAGATAGGATGGAACTAGACCGTGTAGTATTTTATACGTAAGTAGTAAAACCTTAAAGTCACATCTTAAGTGCACAGGAAGCCAGTGCAGGTGAGCCAGTACAGGCGTAATGTGATCAAACTTTCTTGTTCTTGTCAAAAGTCTAGCAGCCGCATTTTGTACCAACTGTAATCTTTTAATGCTAGACATGGGGAGACCCGAAAATAATACGTTACAGTAGTCGAGGCGAGACGTAACAAACGCATGGATAATGATCTCAGCGTCCTTTGTGGACAAAATGGAGCGAATTTTAGCGATATTACGGAGATGAAAGAAGGCCGTTTTAGTAACACTTTTAATGTGTGCCTCAAAGGAGAGAGTTGTGTCGAAGATAATACCCAGATTATTTACCGTGTCGCCTTGTTTAATTGTTTGGTTGTCAAATGTTAGAGTTGTATTATTAAATAGAGTTCGGTGTCTAGCAGGACCGATAATCAGCATTTTCCGTTTTTCAAATAGTAGTTTTTTGCTTTTGTTTAGTTATTGTGCACTATGGTCACTTTATTCTGTTTAAAAATGTATGTTGCATTTAATACCACAATGTAATAGGATCAGTAAAAAAGCCTAAACATTTTGAGCGGGACATCCCCAGTAATTACAGTTTGAGTACATACAAATATTATACTTTTAAATATTTTTGTGCAAGTAAATTTGTAAAACAATCCACATGAAGGAACATTAAAAGAAAGAACCAGCGAAGAACAGGTGTGTGCAATCAGTATCAGTAAGCTGTGGTGATTTCTGCCAGGTGTGGCCAAGCCTTTAAAAGAGAGAGAGAGACAAAGAGAGAGAAAGAGAAAGAGAGAACATTTTATAGGTGAAAAATCACGGATTGATCAATCAATCAATCAATGCTTATTTATATAGTCCTAAATCACAAGTGTCTCAAAGGGCTGCATAAGCCACAATGACATCCTCTGTTCAGATCCCACACCAGGGCAAGGAAAAACTCAACACAGTGGGATGACAATGACAAACTGTGAGATTTTTATACTTGCTGTCATCTTAGCATGCTAATGTTTTTTTATCCTAGAAATTGATCTGATTAGAAATGTTTAAACATACAAATCATGGACTTTGATCATTGGTGCCATCTGGCAAGTTTGTGAACGTGCTCTATGTTAGCAAGCTAACTTTAGCGTTCTAACATTTTTAACCAGCATTTTAGCTCAGTTTAATCATTTGTACCTAAAATTCATAGATTGTAAAACTTGGCGCCCATTTGCTAGTGCGCTAACCTTTCCTATGTTAGCATTCTAATGTTCAATGCTATCATTTTTGAGTTTTTCTATCTTTAAACCAAGAAAACATGGATTTACTTTTTGGTGACATCATGTAAGTGACGTGATCCGTCGCCCGGATCATGTTTTTAGTTTTTGCCAAGGGTGCAGATTGGTTTCACCTGCCTCTGATTAGTGTTCTGCATGCTCAACTGCTGCCGGGCATTAATCAGAGAGCTACTTATTCCCGTTTTTCGCCACAAACAGTCTGGTTTTCTTATTTGCTTCAAGCAACATTTACGTTTGGGATCCATCCTTTGGATTCTTGATTCCTGTGCTAGGTTTAGCCTTAGCTTTGTTTGTTTGTTCCTGCCTGATTTATGAGGATAAATCCCTGTCTGACCTCCACCTTGCCTCCGCAGTTCCTGCTGCCTCTTGGGAGAATGTCCAGCACACAAACATGCAGCCCAAGCGTGACAGTAAGTATGCTAACTGCTCTTTTGTTAGCATGGTAACATTAGAATATTATTATGCTAACCTTAGAACGCAAATTTTTTTCCACCTATTTTTGCATTTCCTTTTTAATCAAGGCACCAAAACAGTCTTGAACCCCGGCCTTGTAAACAGGGTTAAAGTTTGCCCAAGTCGTATGGGCCAGATCGCAGGCCCATCAAAAATCCCTTGGTGTCAAAGTTTGTTGTTGACGAACCCCAAGATGCAGAGAAGGAGGGAGGCATTTTGCAGGAAAACATTATTTGATTTAAAACACTAAGACAAAAACAAAAAAAGGGGGTGAACAAAAAGTGCGCATATGGGCGGATAACAAACAAAAAGAGCTAGCATGGGAACTAGAAAATAAACGGAGCTTAGCATGGAAGTTAGCAAAAATAAAAAGGCCTAGCGTGGAAGCTAGCAGGTCTCGAGCAGGAAACAGAAGTTGAACATGAAATATGAAAACAAACATGGAAGCAGGGAACAAAAGGCAGTAAGCTAAAAACCTCAGTCAATTAAAACTTACCGCATCGCTGCATTGACAAAACACGACACGACAGGTAGCAACGACAAGAGCGACATCGACATGACATCGACAAATCAATAATCCAGCACTGACTGGAGGAAAAAAGCAGGTAAAATAGGAGTTGGGCTGATTGACACCAGGTGTGGCCAGTTGCCAATCATTCGCAGCTGAGGGGAAAACAGCGCACAGGGTAAAAAACAGGAAACAGACAAAATAAGAGCACTGACAGGAACTAAAAACAGGAAATACTAAACACACACAGAGGAAAACCTAAAACACAAACAAACTGTAAGTGGCAAACCTGACACTTGGGAATTTTGTAGTTATTTTCATTATCCGTTTTTTTTTTTTTTTGTCCTATTATCCATTGTTTCAACCTCCTTTTAATAGGATAGCATGGACGAACAAGTAATATTATGTTTTTTTCATAGCTTCCATTTTTTTTTCGTTTTTACTTTATTCAAAGGGACATACGAGCGTGTTCTAAACATAAAACCTCATGTTGAACACATCAAAAGAGGTTGATTATAATAAGCCGAGCATTCTTCTCGCAGAAATAAAATTGGGGAAAGAGGGGGGAAGTGGGGATGAAAAGCTTTTTTTTTCATCACCTAAAATGAGAAAATATTCCAAGTAGAGCTTGGCAACAGTCCCCGTTGTCATAGCGATGAGCCCAAGTTGCGGCTATGTGCATATGTCTGCAGTCAGCATTTCATAGGGAATAACTGAAATGGATCGTTTTGCAACATCCACGTGTACGTCAATGATGAACATTCAAAGTTTTCTTAATTCCGGTATTAGTTTCACCTTTTGTCACCTGGCTATTTTCTTGAAATCCTTCTCCTCGCGAATATGAGCATTTTGGGCCTCACCCAAAGTGTGTAATTGGGAACCATCTGCTTGAGTCTGTGAATGAAGTAGAATAGAAGTGACCCAAAACACGGAGG